>NW_017731369.1:4835260-4836886 GCF_001890085.2 Hipposideros armiger | reverse complement strand
GGTTGGGGGTCGACTATACATCTTCATGGTGAGTCTGGGTTTTCTTGGCTCTGGCGCAGAATTTTTCACATAGTTTGAGGAGCTCTGACAAAATGAACACGGATGAGGCCAATCCAGTTAAAAGCAGCAAATCTACGAGAAGGTAAAAAGTGAAAAGGGTCAGAGAGCCCAGGTTGCACCCCCTGGTCACCAGCTCCTCTCTGCCCCCAGAATCGGGGCAGTGCCCAGCATGGTGGTGGCTGTGGGTCTACCATGCAGCTCTTGGGAACCTTGTCCTGAGTTAGACAGAGACAGGCGAAGGGGCTGGGACCAGCCCTTTCCATTTCCCTGAGGGGGTGGAGATTTTTGGGAGCCCAGCTCCACAAGGACCCACAGCCTCTACAAGTAGTTCAGGGCAAGAGGCAGATGTGCTGGGCAGGGCGCATGTTACCAAGGTCAGCTGTAATGGACACTAGCCCCCTATCTCTCCTTAGGGCAGATGCCCCCAGCCCACCCTGACTCATTCTAATGGGTTAATTTTCAAAGTCTTCCCTGGACCCCACTGTATCTTATTGTTTGGAACCATCTCTGCTCTCTGTTGTCAACAGGGAGTGATTAAACACCACGCCCAAGCACAGTCACCATGTTTCCTTCAGATGTGGTGAGCTGGCTTAATTCCCAGTGAATGGAAACATCCACTAACATTTGGGGGGGATCCTTTTTTCAGAGCCCATAGGGCACTCACAGGAGACCCACATGGACACTGCTTTTTGAATGCTGGAAGGAAAGAGCTCACATTCCCTAGTCTTGCTGGGATGTTTTTAGCGCCATAGCCTCCGAGGCCTCAGACCTCCACGCTCTGGCTCGGGGCTGCCTCACCAGCCAGCCTGCCCTGGGGCGGGGCTGGCCAATGGAAAGCTTGGGCAAGAAGGAAGGGAGGAGGAGGGACGGGTACTTGCTCCCGAGCCCTCCAAGTCACCGTCGCTCTCTAGGCAACTTCCTCCCCTTCAGGACCCAGCCCTCCTCCCACTTGACTGTCATCACAGCTTCAGGCCAAGGAGGCCAAGCCACCCTGGGCAGCTTCCAAAGGAAGAGTGGGGGTCTGCGGGAAGCTTTGTCGAGGATGGAGCTGCACCAGGGAGTGTGTGGTCGGCCCCCAGAGAGATGGTCATTAAATAGTGTCCCTTTCAGCAAGCACTACTGGATGGCCACCTCCCTGCCTTCAGGTAGGCAGCTGTCCGAGTCACACTGGCCCCTGTGAAAATCTCCCACTGTCTATGGGGGCAGACACACTCCTCAGCTGAGGCATGCAACGTGTCACAGGCTGAGCCCAGACTGTCACTGTACCTGCTGTCTGCACTCTGGGTTCTCCACACCCCCTATCACATGGCCCTCCTAACCAGTGCAGGCACAAGCCTGGTGCTTTGGGGATGGAAAGGCCCCAGGTTGGGACTTAGCAGCCCCACTCCGCAGGTGTGTGATGGCCCTGGCCTCGGGTCCCTTCCTACTCACCGAGCACTCCCAGGTTCTCTGTCTGGAAGATCTTCTGCAGGGGCGGGATGTAAATCACGGCCAGCTGCCCTAGAATTGACCCGAGCACGGAGTAGAGGAACATGTGGTTCCGGAGGAAGCCAATCTCGAATATCA
>NW_017731369.1:4827147-4832825 GCF_001890085.2 Hipposideros armiger | reverse complement strand
ATCTGAACCAATATCTACTATGTGCTCAAGCAGGGAAATGCCTTGCTTGCTTTGGTCTTCCTGACTCCAAAGCTCATTCTTTCTCCTACACCATTGAGCCAAGAATTTACTGAGCACCTACTATCTGACAAGCACCGTTGTAGGAGCTGGGATACTGCAGGGAACAAATAAAAAAAACCTAGCCTCTGTGAAGCTGACATTCTAAAGGGGAGATGGATTATAATCAGATAAACAAGGAAATGTACATTTTCCCTTCTAGGGAAAACTAAAGCAGAGTAAGGTGACTGAGAGTGAGGAGGCTGCAGTTAAATCAGGGAGGACTTCTTGAAGGCGGTGACCTGAATGAACAGAGGTATTGGGCCATGCAGCTAGCCCAGTGAAAGCATTCCCAGCAGACGGGGCAGCAAGCTCCATCAATCCCCGCCCTGCCTGCCTAGGTGCTTCCCTCTGTGCCTAGTGCTTTGCACTCTCTCCCTATTGTACCCCACTTAAGTTTTCTGGGACTCCTTACCGCCAGTGACCATGTTTGCCCACCTCTGTAGCCCCAGGCCCCTGCACAGAGTAGGGGTGCAGTCAGTGGAGCCTGGCAGAAGTGGTGCAGTGCTCCAGCCCAGGACCTCACCTCTGCGCCGGTGGGCCATCCATGATGATGTTGATCCACAGGATCTGCATGGCATTGAGGGGGTTGGGCAGGTTGCACATAGTAGACAGAGTGATGAGGCTCAAGGCGGAGATGCTCCTACAGGGCACAAGTGGCAGGCAGAGGGCGCTGTCAACAGCTGCTTGCCCGATGCAGACGCTGCACTTGGCAGCCCTGGGAGAGGCTAGCCTTGACTTACGTGCTCAGCTGAAATCGGACAAAGTTTTTGATGTTATGAAAAATCCCCTTGCCTTCCTCCACTGCATTCCTGCAAGAGAGGAGAAAGCATTTATTCACAAAGAGGGCCTGGTGGAAAGGTTCAGCCAGCTCGATTGGCTACTAAATGAAGTGATGGTGTCACTTAGGGTGACACCTCTGGGTGACACCATGCTCGTACCCCCCCCCCCATTTCCCCTTGCTGGCATTCCTGAGGACACACCAGTAGTGGAGGATGATGTCCTAACTGGCGCCATCAGCTGCTGGGCACAGGTCCCTAAGCCATGACCAGAAGACTGTAAATTACTCTTTCACTCGAGCCTAGGGGCCCCTGCCCTCAGCCAGGACTGAAGTGCCCCCCGAAGTGCCTAATGCATCCCAGTGATTCACCAATGACAAGTGGTACCACAAAATCAATTAAATCTGCCAATTAGAAGGGGCACAGCAAGAAGGGGGAGAATTGAGGTTGAAAACATCTGTTGTATATTTAGAAAGATCTTTGTGAAAATCCTTGAGTCACTGATTAATAGAAAACTATTTAATTCCTCCCTGTTTTTACTAAAAATTTTTGCAAAAGAACTAACACTGCAGAGCTATATGTTAACTGCGTTTTTTTTAAAACTAAGAGGACGCGTTTTAAGAATTTCTATGGTGACTCCATTTGTAAAAAGAGACTCCTTTTGTAAAATCGATAATCACATCAAACTTCAATATGTGTTCAGATTTTTTGATATCAGGCTTAAGAAAAGTTTTCTCCTCCCAATTATTGCAATTTATTTATGGAACTAATTAAAGTTAATCTTAATTGGAACTAAGTAAAGTCTTAAAGGGAACTAATTAAAATTAGATCTAGAGGGAAAGNAGTGTCACTGGCCCTCATATGTGGGATCTGAACCGGGGCCCTCTGGCGTCCCAAGCCAGTTCTTAACCATCGCGCCACTCGGCCGGCCCTACTTCTAAATCTTTGATCCATTCAAGAGGTATTTTAAAATAGACCTCTATCTTTCCCCCAAATAAATTCTAGTATCTTTTATATTAAATGGTGTGTCTCTTTCTCACAGACTTAAAAGTCTACTTTCTCATCAATTGAATTCGTTTTATGATAAAAAGATGCAAGAGCTATTCCCTTATGACCATGGTGTTTCGAAATTTTCCTGCATATGCTTGCCTGCTTATTTTCTGAGACCTTTGGTAGGTCTTTCATTACTTGTAAAGTTTGACAGTAGCATTTTCAAGATAGCATTAAATATACAATAGATCAACATAGGCAGAACTGACATCTGGCTAAAAATTTATGATTCTATCTAATAACAGGAATATCTAAGTTTGCTACAGAAATTTTTTTTTTAAAAGATTTTATTGGGGAATTGGGGGAGGGGAACAGTGATGGGGAATCGGGGAAGGAGAACAGACAAGTTGCTGTGCTTTTGTTGTGGAGGACATCGCTTCACTGGCCCATGTTGGTATTGTGATCATTGCGCTCTTCCCGGGTGAGGCAAATTGGTCGCTGGCCATTGGATGGCTGCTCATGGCGGCTCACAGCAGCTCACGAAAGCTCACACCCACTGCCAGCCGGCCCCACTGCAGCCTATGCCATTGCCGGCGACTCACGGCAGCCCAGCTCCAGTTGTGCTGTTGTTCACCATCTTAGCTGTAGAGGGCGCAGCATCACTGGCCCTCATATGGGATTCGAACCAGGGCCCTGCTGCTCAGAGCCGGTGTCCCAAGCCAACTCTTAACCAACGAGCCACTTGGCCAGCCCTAGAAATTTTTGTTATTGCTGGCATTGTGAGTGGACTTTTTATTTCTAACCGATGATTGAACATAGGAAAGCTCTTCATTTTTCTACATAGTTTTGTACCCAGTTGCCTTGCTGAATTCTTTTATCCAGTGGTTCTGCTTCAGTTGATATGACCATGTTCTTTAGACTATTAATATGGTATATTACACCAGGTTTTAAATATTGAACTCGCCTTCCAGTCTTGGATTATCCCCACTTGGTTATGGTGTCTTGTACTCTTTGCACATGGCTGGATTTAATTTGCTAATATTTCATTGAGGAGTCTTGGGTCTGTGTTCGTGACAGAAGCTGGTGGGCAGTGCTATTTTTATCTGGTTTTGGTAACTGGGTAATGCTAGCCTGATAAACTGAGTTGAGAAGTGTTCTCTTCTATTGTATTTCCTAGAAGAGATTGTGTAGAATTGTTATATCTTTAAATGTTTAGTAAAATCTGCTAGTGAAACCAGATTTCCTTTTTTGGGAAGAGTTTTAATTACAACTTCAGCATCTTTACTAGTTATAGGACTACTCAGATTTCCTGTTTCATCTTCAGTGAGTTTTGGTAGTTTGTGGTTCTCAAAAAATTGGGTTATTGCCTCTACCTTTTTGAATTTATGTGCATAAAACTGTTCTTAATGTTCCCTTATTATTGTTGGAATATCTTGAGAGGTTTATAATGATAAAGCACCATTAATTCCTAATACTGTTAATTTCTATCTTCTTTTTCCCGTTTGATAAACCTATAGCCAGACTGGTACTTTTATTAATCTTTTCAAAGAACTAGCTTCTGATTTTTTTCTCTTTTTTTGTCTTTGACTTCATTGATTTCTGCTCTTTACTACTTTTATTTTGGTGAATGTACCTCTGCTCTTGATGAGTGGAGTGTTTTATAAATGTAAATCAAGCTAAGTTGCTTAATGGTGTTCCAGTCTACTAGATCCTTGATGAAAAGAAGGTCTTCTTTTGAGTATAGTTTAATTTATCCATTATACTTTCTGGTTCATGTTTTGTGTCTTGTTTAGTAAAATTTTACCTAACTATTTTTTTCTTTCAAAAGCTTTATTTTATCTTTTACATTTACAATCTACCTTGGATTGTTTTATATGGTATAGGCTTAGGAGTATTTGTTGCTATTGCAAATATCAATCAACCCTGGTTGTGTTTGATTATTATTATTATTATTTAAGATTTTATTGGAGAATTGGAGAAGGGGAACAGTGTTGGGGAATTGGAGAAGGGGAGCAGCCAAGTTGTTGTCCTTCAGTCTTAGTTGTGGAGGGCGCAACTAGCTCAGCTCCAAGTCCAGTCGCCATCTGGCTGCCGGTCGGCAGCTCAGGACAGCTCAGCTCAAGGTGCCATGTTCAATCTTAGTTGCGAGTGGGCATAGCCCACCATCCCATGTGGGAGTCAAACTGGCAACCTTGTTGTTAGGAGCACATGCTCTCACCAGCTGAGTCATCCTGCCACTTGTTGGCAGCTCCGCGGCAGCTCAGTTCAGGCGCAGCTCACCGGCCCATGTGGGAATTGAACCAGTGACCCTGTTGCCCAGAGCTCGTGCTCTTAACCAACTGAGCCACTCAGCTGGCCCATGTTTGATTATTTTTTAAGGGGAAGCATATTTCTTGGGTTAGCACTTTGCTGAAGGATCCTGAAAAGGGAGAGGGGCAGTGGAAGTATCCCTGACTCAGAGCGAAGCTCTGTAGCAGGCTGTATGTGAGAAATGATTTGGCCTGTACCTCTCAGCAGTTCCCAAAGGTTGGCAGCTGTTGGGCAAATATCACCCCTGCTCAAAAGGTTTTTCCCACCAGCCCCCCTTGATATTCTTCTTGCAGTGATGACGTGTGTGTGTGTCTCTCCCCAGTTAGCTCTGTGTCACTTGGTGGGGCAGAGGAGCATAGTGACCTCCACCCAGGCTGTGAGACTTACTTTGGAGGAATCTGGACTCTCTCTGGAAGTTGCAGGGGTCCACTCTGACCTTTAGCCTGATCTGGCCCAGGTGTCACCAGCCCGGGCTGCCTATCTGACAGCTACTGTGGCTGACACAGTGTAATGGTTACTTTCATGTGTCTACTTGAGCTAGGCCATGGTGCCCAGTTGTTTAGTCAAACACCAGTCTAGATGTTTCTGCGAGATTTTAGATGAGATTAACCTTAAATCAGTAGACTTTGAATAAAGCAGATTACATTCATAATGTGGGTGGGCCTCATCCAATCAGTTGAAGGCTTAGAGAAAAGACTGCAGTCCCCTGAGAAGGAAGGAATTCTGCCTCCAGACTTGAGGATTGCCTCAGACTTGAGCTGCAATAGCAACTGTTTCCTGAGTTTCCAGCTGGCCGGCCTGCCCAAAAGATGTTGGACTTGCCAACCCCAGCTATCGCGTGAGCCAGTTCCTTAAAACAAATCTGTCTCTCTCTCCATTCTATTGGTTCAGTTTCTCTAGAAAACTCTGGCTCATAACTGGGGAGGTTATAGTTGTGGCCTCATTTTATGAAAGATAGAGTTTCATTTCTGGTTCTCTGTGGGGGTTTTTGCCTGGTTGCAGACAGAGGAATAAAAAAGAAACCTCTCTGCTCTACCATCTTTCAACTGGAGGGGCAGATGTGTTTTCAGAACAGTCTTGGGGGCAGTGGGAAATAAGGCTCCTTCTCAGGCAGGTGGGAAACATTTTGGTTTCTGGCTCTGGAGGTAAAGACCACTTAATCCTCTTCTTAAAAGCTGGGGCCTTCGGGCCAGCCGAGTGGCTCAGTTGGTTAAGAGCTCGCTCAAGAGTGTGAGCTCTGAGCAACAGCGGTTTGAGTCCCAGCCCGAGATGAGCTGCCACTGAGCTGCCAACTGGTGGCAGGATGGCTCAGCTAAAAACAAAACAAAACAAAACAAAAAAAACTAGGGCCTTCGGTTAGGCCATTCAGGATGTTAGGGCTTCTAGCCACATACGTGATGATAAGCACAAGCCTGAGTTTCCAACCTGGCCACTTGTAAGAAAAAGCACTAAGTCCATCAAAATAATAATCAGGCCCCTGGCATAGCACTCAACTAAAACACC
>NW_017731369.1:4823248-4824852 GCF_001890085.2 Hipposideros armiger | reverse complement strand
CGAGTGCTTGAGGGTCTCACCTGAGAGCGGCAGGTAAGGGCATTGAAGAGGTCAAAGAACACAAAACAGGTGAAGGTCATCGTTGTGGTACGCGGGGTGCTCGCCTTGTCTTCGGGGATCTGGAACACAAGGGTACAGGACGAGATGATACACTCCCCTGCCATAAACTCACCCTTCACCGAGAGCCTGGGGACGGAGCAGGTCTGTAATCGCAGCTCGGTGTCCAGACCACAGCACTTTAGTTTTACTAGGAATTGATCAAAACCTCCCTGAGTCACCTGGTGTAAGCCAGCAGTGTATCTCTCAGCTTCCCCAGGGTCCAGCCCCTCTGTTGGCACCTGGGAGGGGCCGTTAGCCCTTCCTCCAGAATTTCGGCTGCCCTCGATGCTAGAGGGGGAACCCTGTACAGTAAATGGAACACCCCTTCCTCCAGTAGGTGACACTGCCTCCCGGGAGGTGTCACTTCTACAGTACATCCACTTCACAGAAGGTAACTTCCTCCAGGAAGGCAGAAGAATGCCAACCCCACAGAGAACCAGGGTCTGTGAGGCTGAATGAATGAAGCCACAGCCTCCTCCCTGGCTCTGGCGCTGTTGCGGAACCGGTCCCTTCTGGCTGACGTCGTGGGGGCGGGGCTGCTGACCAACGTGAGAAGGTTCAGGGTGTGCTCCCTGAGTGTCCTGCCTGATGAAAGGTGGTGAGTCCCCTCTGGCGCAGGCAGGAGTCACCAGTCCTACCCTGAGCTCATCTACTGGACCAGGGGTTCACATAGACGCCCCCTGGGAGCAACTGTTAAAACACAGTCTGACACAGCAGGTCCTGGGTGGGGCCTGAGAATCTGCATTTCTCACAAGGTCCTGGGGTGCTGATGCCACTGAGGATGACTGTGTTACAACAGGAAAGCCTGTGTGTCTCCCCCCACTCGCTGAAAACATGGGCGGACAAAGGTAGGGGAAGAAAAGCTGCTCCTTTTGAGGCAGAACAGTGGCAGTGTCCCATCCCTCCCACAGCTGGATGACTGGGGTTCAAGATCTGGACGGGTCACCTGCCTATTCTCCATCTAGATCACTGATGTCTCCAGACACAGGCTCCCTTCACCTGCAGGCCACGTAAAGATAACCCATAATAAGAGCCTGCCAACAAGCACCTCCAGGGAATAGACAGGAGTTTCTTTTAGATTTAAATTGTTTCCTGGTGACAACAGAAAGAAGTTGAGAGCCATGTGTCTCATTTAGAAAAAAGTCTGAATTCTTTTCTCTGTCCCTGAAGCCTCATACCCCTTCTGCCTCTTCCCACCTCTGCAAAGTCAGCTGCTAGTCACCCCCCACAGCCTCCTTCCCCAGCGCTGCCCTGCCTGCATGGCTACACTTGTCACCCCCCACAGCAGGGACCGTCCACCATGCTTTACATGCACCCCAGCCTCGCATCAGCCACCCCCAGGCATTGACTGAGCCAGTGAGAGCTTTCTTCACCTCTTTCCAGAAGATGAAGAGGGTCCCGCTGATGATGACAGAAGCCGACAGCAGGATCTTCAGGATGAGGGCTCTGCTGAGGATTGTGTCCTTGACGTTCCTCGGTGGCTGCCGGAGGGTGTCTTTGTCCAC
>NW_017731369.1:4818384-4820052 GCF_001890085.2 Hipposideros armiger | reverse complement strand
CTCACCCCAGGGTGGCCCCCAGGACCCTGCTTTAAGTGGTGTTTGGGTCTGGGACACCTTGTATCTCCAGCACAGCAGACCCCAGGGGTAGCTGGTTATCCCAGGCATTTTTGCCACTAAAAATAAACATCTAAAGAGCAACTTACAGGGCCGGCCGAGTGGCGCGATGGTTAAGAGTTGGCTTGGGACGCCAGATGGCCCCAGTTCGGATCCCACATATGAGGGCCAGTGACACAATGTCCTCCACAACTAGACTGAAGAACAAAATGACAGCAACTTGTCTGTTCCCCTTCCCCAATTCCCCAGCACTGTTCCCAACCCCCCAATTCCCCAATAAAAATCTTAAAAAATAAATAAATAAAAAAAATAAAGAGCAACTTACATGATGGCTGAGAAATCATCATCCACCAGGATCATATTGGCGGCTTCTTTGCTAACGTCTGTCCCCGTCTGCCCCATGGAAATCCCAATGTCTGCTGACTTCAGGGCAACTGCATCGTTCACCCCATCTCCCGTCATGGCCACGATAGCCCCCGACTCCTGCAAAGCCTTCAGAAAGAGGAGGCAAGTGGAGATCAGCAGCCTGAGGCCTTCCTCCTAAGTCCTCCCTTCTCTCCTGACACTCTGCCTCTCACACTGTGTGGCCAGCAGCAGAGACCCCTCTCGGGAGGGCACTGGAGTCACTGCCTTGAGTCTGAATCCCAGCTCCATCCACATGAGCTGTGGGAACTAGGCATGTCTTGAACCTCTTAACCTCAGTTTCTCCATCTGCAAAATGGGAACAACTGTCTGTCCTCAGGCTGTGGTGAGGCCGAGATGAAAACCATAGATGTGCATTGCCCAGCCATAGTAAAAGCTCGGATGTGTTACCAATCACCATTAAATGGTAATCTACTTATCCCCTGAAACCATGTGGGGCCCAGTAAGTGTGAATATTTTCTTGGAGGAATAACTTGTATAGAGATTTACTCAGTAGAATGAAAAAAATCCAAACATAACATAAAAGGAAAACACACAACTACCAACAGAGTTAAAAAAATAAGTTTTTAAAGTATATTTGTGTCAGGAAACCAAGCACATTTGCAGGACCCTCATTCTAGCACTTTCAGTTTTTTTTGATGCATAATCAGAAAATCACATCGACTCTTTATTTGGCACCTACTGTGTGCCAGACACTGTGTCAAGGGCTTCGCAGGCCTGGCTTCCTTTAATTGTCTTGCCAACCCTGTGAATTAGGTGATGTCATTCATTAACGTTACAGACAAGAAAACTAAGGCCTGGAGTTAAGTAACAAGAATACACCATAAAGCACTCGACTAACAAAGACTAGCCTCTTTTAATTTTCCCCTTTGCACCACCCAACTCCCACTCCCTGGTGGTAAAGGGCCCCCAGTTCTCCCCTCCCCAGAGGCTGGGAAAAGGCAACGGCTGACGCAGCTTTCCTGGACCTAGAGAAGGAAGCTACAGCTTGAGGATGGTCGAGGCTCCCACCAGCTTGGGCCCTGGACCACCCTGCGGAGCAGAGCTACTGCTGCCATCCCGGACTGTAGGAGGGAAAAGTGCGGCAGAACCTGTCTCCTCACATAACTTACCTTTATGATTTTGAGTTTGTGCTTTGGGCTGGTCCTGAAGAAGACAGATACCTGGATACAGAGGCACGAAAGAGCG
>NW_017731369.1:4815164-4816786 GCF_001890085.2 Hipposideros armiger | reverse complement strand
CTTACTTTGTCACCTTACTGATGCTGGAGGGGTGCTGAGGCCCAGAAGCCTCCAGCTATGCCTCCTTCCTGCTCACTGTGCCAACAGCATGGGTGCCACGTGCCCGTGATACAGGAGCTATTCCCAAAGCTACCCTCCCCACCCTGCTAAACTCAGCTCTCTCCTGGCAAGCTGCAATGTCCTCACCTTGTACACTTGTCAGCCAGCTGCTGGCTATGTAGAATTTCTGTCCCATGAAACCAAGGCAATTGAAACCAATATGGCAAGCCCAATGCTTCTCATTCCCCCCTGGGGGAATACAAGTGTCCCAGAGGATTTTTAAACACTTTCTCCGAAAACGGACAGGCTGACAAATGACATGGGAAATGTGGTTTTGAATGTGCAGCCCATCAGGGAAGGCACCGGCCCCGGTGCAGAAAATTGGAAATGGCCACGGAATGAAATGTCTGCCTTGATTTAAAGGCGCTCTGGGTTTTCCTCACAGGTAAGTGATGAGCAAGTAGACCAATCAGGAAAAATCGATATTCCTGGTGCGTCCCATTCACCTGTCTTAGAAAACTCAGGAGGCAGGGTTCCACCTCACGAGCTGCATCTGGGTGCATGGGTGTCATTTGGTGGCTGGGATGGAGTGGGGGAGGGGGGTCCTATCTTTCATCTCATCAATAAATTTCTCACTTGCTTTACTTCCATCAGCACGCTGCCTGACTGCCATCCTGACCATTCTCGCCTTACGGACTGAGGACCCTGCATTAATGCGCTTGAAAAGTCAGTGTTAGCGTGCAAATGTAAAGCTAAGGGCTGGGGCCACAGGCACTGACCCCGCAGGCCGAGCGACCCCATCTTCTTTTCCTCCTGTTGGCAGAAGGATCGCTGTTGGGGTGTCAGTGGCAGGGGGATGCCCCCATTGTTGTACATGGTACAGTAACGAATCACTTCTTCAAAGGCCCCCTTCATGAAGTAAATGTCTTCCTGCTCCTTGAAAACGACAAAAGGGAACAAAAAAAAAAATCAGTCACTGGACGCTTCAGCTCTTGGTGACTGTCCCCTCACCCACACAGAGATGTGCATGGCGGGGCGATTTACAGTGGACTGTCACTGTTCACCAATACTGGACAGATTAGATAGGTTACAGGGAATCTACACGACGGAATACTCCACAGCCCATAAAAAGAATAAAGTTGACCTTTGACCCGCATCACCTCCATTCTATGTTAAGTCACCTTGTTAATGTCGCTCACAGCATCCCACGTGTTTCATTAATTAGTCATATGTCAATCAGTGTTATGCTTGTAGGTATGTGATTCACGGCTAGATGTCTATTTTGGTTAGACGGTTGCCTCCCCATGGCGGACACCGTTTTTATTTTGTTTGTCCCCGCCCTTGGCTCGTAAGAGTGAATCCAAATGAATAGCTGACCGTTTTCCTGTCTACTTGTTAAGCTCTGTTTCCCCCTTGACTCAATGGCCAGCACTGTCGGTGTGGGTCATACTATATCCTCAGTATTAGCATAGCACCTGCTTGCTCATGGTGGGCAGTGAATGAGCCTGTCTGAACTGACACAGAAAGATGTGTAAGACTTCATTTAAGGGAAAATAGCAAATTATAAACATTATATACAGCCT
>NW_017731369.1:4806687-4809299 GCF_001890085.2 Hipposideros armiger | reverse complement strand
TGCAAAAGTCAGGCCCTGAAGCCTTGACCTATTTTTGGAGCTGGGCTGGGTTGGGGGTGAGGGACAAGATTTACCCTTCAACATATATCCCTGCTTTTCAAAATAAACACAGTAGATATTTATTGACTCTGCTGAATGGTGGTTGTCCTAAAACTGTCATAAGGAAATACAGTCAGAAGGCAGGTAGACTGGTGGTGATGACTGTGGGTGATGGTGAGTGACTGCTCATAGGCACGGGGTTTCTGTTCAGGGTGACAAAGTGTCCTGGAATTAGACAGTGGTGATGGCTGTGCGACTGTGAATATACTAAAACCCACTGAAAGGTACACTTTAAAAGGGTGAATTCTCTGGTATATGAGTTATATCTCAATTAAAAATAGTAATTAAAAATAGAAATGTAGAACCAAACACACAAAAAAGAGCATGGGGTGCGTCCCAGCTCTCCCCCCACCCCCATCACTGGCTGGGCGATCTGGGGCACTCACGTCACCCCTCTGAACCCATTTCTTAATCCGAACAACTGAGATAATAGGACAGGCCTCACAGGGCTGCTGTGATAACTAAGTGGTCCCTGGAGGTGGGACCTGCACAGGGTAGGTGCTCACTAAATGTCATAAAGGAGGAAGGCTGGGTTCAGGCTTCACAGAAGGCACCACTATGTGGGAGGACAAATGAGCTTTTGTGGGAGCATGAGTGCAGCGTAAGTACTGACAAAAACAATAGGCAGCGCCATCCAACATTCATTGAGCACCTTCTCTGGGTAGGATGTCTCTAAAGCCTTCCAGCAGCCAGGGAGGAGTACAAAGGGTTCTAGCTCTTCTCTTACCTCTGATGTTTCCATCTGTTTTCAGGCCACTGTGACAACCTGGGCCCAGTTGTCACCAAGAACCAGTTGGTCCAATAGCTGTTTCTTGTTTCAGAGAGGATCCCTATCAGCTCTGTTTTACATACATAGTTCTACCATGGTGCTTGTGAGGCTTACCTCCACTAATTTCCCCACTGAGATGTTGGAAAACTCCTTGATGACTTCCTTTGTCGGTAAAAGGCAGACCGTCCCTTGGCTGTTATATCCAACTCCGCTGACCTGCAGGGCAAAGGGACAGGAAAGATGTCATCAAGTGTCAAAAATACGNGGTTCGATTCCCACATGGGCCAAGGAGCTGTGCCCTCCACAACTAGATTGAAGACAACTACTTGACTTGGAGCTGATGGGTCCTGGAAAAACACACTGTTCCTCAATAAAATTGCTTTAAAAAAAAAAAGGGAAAAAAAATAGTCAGCTAAATCCCTACTCAGGATTGGACTTTGGCATTAACAGTTTGGTATATATATATATATAGTTTGGTATATCTTCCTCTAGTCACTTGTAACATGTGTACACATGTGTCAATGCACGTGTGTGTACATGTGAGTTCACTGTTCACATCATTTGTGGAGGACCCTTCTTCAGGAATGAAGGATTGTTCCCCCATTTTGACAGTTAAGCGAGCTCATATGTGTAAAGAACTTAGCACAGGCTGTGAAGAAAGGACCCCCAAGTTAGCGATGGGGGGTCAGTGTCCTCAGTAGAGCACACAATTGCCAGAATAGTAATTACTCAATGAGTATGTTATAGGCCTGTGAGTCTCACACTTGAGTGTGCATTAGAACCGCGCAAACACAGATTACTGGCTCTCACCCTGGAGTTTCCGATTCAGAAATTCTGGGGTGGGGCCTGAGAATCTGCATTTCTAACAACTTCCCAGGTAATGCTGATGATGTACTTGGTCCAGAAGCACCCCATCCTTGCAGAACTAGTGATTCAGATGAAAATCTCAGAAGACCAAAAGATAGTCAAAGGTTTAATTGTTATGAACTGTTTTTTTCATGTTATTTGGAACCTCATAGAAGTAGCTAGAAACTTTAAATGCTTCTCCTTGATGTCTGCATTTTGCTTTGTTTTTTAGGGGTGGGGGAAGTGGAAAGGGGCAGACAGGTGAACTCACCTCATTCTTGCGGCTGCATTTTACCGCCATCCACTTCTGCTCCGAACTGAATGGGATCTCTTTTTTCCTCACATATGAATCTTTAATATCACTTAGGTCCATCTAGGATAGGAAAATGGGACACTTTCAGTGAGCCATCCTAAACCAATCTCAATGCAAAGCTCAGCCCATTTAAATTATTCACTATTCAAATCATCTCGGGCAGATGAGAAATCCAAGTGTTTAGCTCACAGAGAAAGGCCATTTGCTTTCAAATGTCCCAACCAGAAAAAAAGGTCTCTTTTTCCTTGTTCCAGAGGCAGAGCGAGATGGCCTTTGTAACAGCTTCTAGCTGAAACCTGCTCAGAAACAGAAGCCTGGAGTGGTTCTGCCAGGAGGAATGTTTCAGACTGGAAGTAGCAATTTCCTGAAAAGGAACCCGGGGTTAGCGGGGTGGTCTGCTGTAAGCCCCTGAGGTCCCTGCCAGGAATGACATTCATTTGCTTTTGGATGGCTTTCAGACCAGTTACTTGACAGCTCTGAGCCTCAGTTTCCCCAACTGTAAACCAGCTCTAACCTGTGCACTCCAAGGGGTGAAAATAGGTCCTTAGGGGACAAAAAAACTCCTTTTATGTAAGTATAAAGCAT
>NW_017731369.1:4794004-4795355 GCF_001890085.2 Hipposideros armiger | reverse complement strand
GTAGCTTATGGCAGCCCACTGCAGCCCCACTGCAGCCTACACCGTCGTCGGCGACTCACGGCAGCCCAGCTCCAGGTCGAGCTGTTGTTCACCATTTTAGCTGTAGAGGGCAGTGTCACTGGCCCTCATGTGGGATCTGAACTGGGGCCCTGCTGCTCAGAGCAGGCATCCCAAGCCAACTCTTAACCAACACATCACTCGGCCGGCCTGGCAACCCTTTTATATGGTGAAGCTTGTCTCTGGTGTCCCCAAAGTCCCTGTTCTATTCTCTGTCCCCCATTCCATGATGCACATTACTCCTTCTTCAACATCCATTGCTCGGAGCTCTCCCCCTGCAAATACCCTGCTCTTGGGAAAGGACCTCATCTATCAGACATCCACACTTCAGTGTGAATTAGTCTTCCCAGTGTTTTGCCTCTTTAAGTGCTTTTGCATTTAAATTGCTCTCATTGATTAGAGAGAAAAGTCTCTGGGCCTTAGGAAATGAATTTCCAGAATCAGCATTCAGTAGGAAGTGGAATTTTTTGGTTCAGAGGATCCTCCTTTGAATTTCACTTTTCATTGGTCCCATGGTTTGGAAACTTCTGGTGAGGAAGCCAGACAAGGAAATTAAAATTGAGGGAGATAAAGTAACACAGCTATGCCTTTGCCTATCATAGCAGATCTGTTTGGGGATATCTCCTTGCTTCTTTATCATCCCTTCAACTCTTTCTGCATGGTGTGACCTTGCTTTCTCATAACCCTAGTTGACTGGATTAGAAGAGAACATGTGATTCAAGCTGAACCAATGAGCTTCTCTTTCTTGCAAACCGAAACTGGGATTGAGAGCATGTATCCCCTTCTTGTGGGTGGTATGCCAACATGTGATAGGTTGGTAAGAAGGGACTCTTTCTGCCACAGTTTGGCTCTAGAACATTGGAGCTCACTGCTCCCCCATTCCAGATTCCTCAGCAGGCCTGGCTGAGGGCAGAGGGCTGGATTTTGGCTTTCCACTGACCTCAGATTAACGGGGGAAGCTAGAGACAAAGCGAGTGTGAGGGTGCTTTTGCGCAGAGCTACGCTGTGAGCGTCATGGTGCCACACCTCAGCACGGTTGACCCTCTGCACTAGAACATCCAGCAGAGTCCTGCAGGTATTCAGTAAACATTTGCTGAATCAACATATGGGAATGAGTGGTTCTAGGGCAGGTGTCTGGAGCTGGGCTGGCTGAGCACATAGTGAGTGGTCTACGTGGGCTGGTGAATAACCAGGAAGCCCGGCTGAGAATGCCCGCTCAACCAAATTACATCCAATCCAAGATACTGCTGCTTGGGAAGGGTACCATCATCTTGTGCACCACTAAGAAAGAGAA
>NW_017731369.1:4790149-4791068 GCF_001890085.2 Hipposideros armiger | reverse complement strand
ATCCATTCATTAGTTGACGGGCAACTAAGCTTGTTTACATCGTGAGTTTGATGCACTAAATATGTATTTTTGCTCACAATTATTCAAATAATTTTCCACGTGTCATCTAAAACATCTTGCAGATACCAATGACACTGGGAGCCACCCTCCGGAAACCACAGGCTTGGCATGAACCTAGAAAGGTGTTGGCTTCTCTGTATCCTGGAAGGGTCACCAGAAGGGTCACCCACCCTTCTGCTGGGACATACCCAGTTAGTGACAATCCCTGGCACTCTGCCTCTCTCGCCTTGGCGAGCAGCTCTGGAAAAGCTGGGCAACTCCAGCCCCTGCACTGAGCCGGCTCCCTGCTTATCTCGGTAACATCCCAAGGGTGGGATGGTCGCTTGTTAGAATCACCATGTGGATGAAGGGCAGGTACCCTGGGCTTAAAGTCAAGGGCCCTGATTTCCAACCCTGCCATCAGCTGTGTGGCCTCAGTGACATGTCCTTTGTCCTCTCCATAGCCTTATTCATAAGACAAGGACCTAAGCCAAGCTCCAAGTGAGGAATAGCAGCAAACATGCACTGTGCACTCCATATTGTTGTGGGTGCCTGAGCATGCAACCTCCCCTCATTCTCACTGTGACCCTGGGCGGGAGGGGTGGGGTGGGGGGCTACATTATCACTCCCGCTTTACAGAGAGGAAAACTGAGGCACAGAAAGCGAAGAAGCTTGCCCAAGGTCACAGAGCTAGCACGTGGTAGCCAGAATTTAACCCTAGGCAGGCTGGCCTTGGAGTCCATGCTCTTAGCCAGAAAGATCCAAACCCACCAGCAAAAGAGTGACAGGCGTGGGAACTCCAAATTGTACGCTTTCATTTGTTTTGCAAGCTTTCACCGGGCACCCCCACCTGCCAGACAAGGTGCTACTGGGAGACGGT
>NW_017731369.1:4785997-4787219 GCF_001890085.2 Hipposideros armiger | reverse complement strand
GCAGCTCTGGAAAAGCTGGGCAACTCCAGCCCCTGCACTGAGCCGGCTCCCTGCTTATCTCGGTAACATCCCAAGGGTGGGATGGTCGCTTGTTAGAATCACCATGTGGATGAAGGGCAGGTACCCTGGGCTTAAAGTCAAGGGCCCTGATTTCCAACCCTGCCATCAGCTGTGTGGCCTCAGTGACATGTCCTTTGTCCTCTCCTATAGCCTTTTCCATAAGACAAGGACCTAGGCCAAGCTCCAAGTGAGGAATAGCAGCAAACACGCACTGTGCACTCCATATTGTTGTGGGCGCCTGAGCATGCAACCTCCCCTCATTCTCACTGTGACCCTGGGCGGGAGGAGGGGGGGCTACATTATCACTCCCATTTTACAGAGGGGAAAACTGAGGCACAGAAAGCGAAGAAGCTTGCCCAAGGTAACAGAGCTAGCACGTGGTAGCCAGAATTTAACCCTAGGCAGGCTGGCCTTGGAGTCCATGCTCTTAGCCAGAAAGATCCAAACCCAACAGCAAAAGAGTGACAGGAGCGGGAACTCCAAATTGTACGCTTTCATTTGTTTTGCAAGCTTTCACCGGGCACCCCCACCTGCCAGACAAGGTGCTACTGGGAGACGGTGGCTTGGGGTGAGGAGGATGCATCTTCCCCACACCGTTCCTGCTCCCCAATCTCCCTACCTTATCTTGCTGCACTGACGAGGGGAGGGATGGCACGGCGTGCTTACCTGACCCCAATGGTGAACATGCTGAGAAGGTGCTTCCCTTGTAGCCAGCCAGTGAGCATGATTATACCTGGGGAAGAGACCAAAAAAAGAAAAAAAGTTTGTACACACGCACACGTCCACTCTCCAACATGTGAAGGCATTTAAAAATCATTTTCTTAAAGAGTGTACAGGAATATAGACACAGGGCAATGATTAATAACCTCAAGGACCACTCTTTGCTTTTTAAAGAAGATACCTTCATCCTACAAAAAAGGATGGCTTTACTTTTACCAGATGTTCTGGGAATAGGGGATAAGTTCTGGGGCCACTAGAGATGGCATCAGGTTGCTCATCTGTGACGTGGGCACAATGACCACGCCTTCCTCAAGGAGTTGTTTCAGGATTTAAGATGTGACAACCTATCTGAAGTGCTTAGCACAGCTCCTGGCCCACAGTAAATGCCCAGGTGCCACTGTTATAAGAATTGGTAAGAAGAGAAGGAGGAAGGTGAGTGGAG
>NW_017731369.1:4777389-4783817 GCF_001890085.2 Hipposideros armiger | reverse complement strand
CTCTTCCTTGGAGCCTTCCCAAAGGTCTCACACAGATTAACTGCTACCTTCACACAACATATTTGTTGAGGTATGTCTCCCCTAGTTACCTGGGGCCGTCAAAGGGCGGAAGCTGTGCTTTCATCATCTTGGTGGCCCCAGAACCTATCACAGGGTCTAGTGTGTCATAAAACACTCACTGAATGCGCTCATGCATCTGGGTGGCCAAAGGCACAACAACGCTGCTGCTAGGAGGGACAGCCGTTTCTCCCCAAAACTTTCTCTGGCTCTGCAGTTTTAGCCAGACTCACTAATACTTCCTCTCATGACTGCTTGTGCTATGGGCAGTAGTTTTAATTTGTTCCTTTATTACCCATTAACTTAACAAATGCTTACTGAGACTCTACTATAGGCCAGGCATTGGTTGGTCCTGAAGGCTGGGAATGAAGGACACAGAATCAAAGCCAGAGCTGTATACAGCAGGAAAGAGCAGGTGAAAGGACCAGGGCAGCTCCACAGGGATGTTCGGGTGTAAGACCTGAATTTAGGTCTGCAGTAGCATCATGTTGATGCTGTTTTGGGTGTGCTGCCAAAGCCCATGAGGCACAGGCTCAGGAACAGCCTGCTTAGTGGCATAGAAATATGGCTGGGTACACCACTAAACCACATTTCCCAATCACCCTTGCAGTTAGGTAGGCCATGTGATTCCATTCTGGCCAACTGAGAATGGGCAAAAGTGATGACTGTACTTCCTGGTCTATGCCTTAAACATTTCCCACACAAGCCTCTATGTTCTCTCTTTCCCCACCCATTGGCTGAATACAATCATGACCATCCTCCAAGGATGGAGAGGAAGGGAGAGCAACAATATAATAGGGGCCTGGCCCCTTGATTTGGGGTTTGAGGTGAGCTTTCCAGGAAAGCCACTCAACCAAGAACAAGCCCATGGACTGTGATGTGAGCAAGAAATAAATCTTGACCATGTTAAGCCATCACAATGCTGGGGCTGCTTGTTACAGCAGTTAGCCTGGTCTGACTTATACAGAAACCTTTTATTGTTGTCTGAGAGTCTCTCTGACCTCAACCCCCAATCTTAACCCAGGTAATCAGCAAGATATCGGAGGAAGAGTGATGGCTGCTCAGGACAGCTCTCCCCAAACCCCAGGACTAAGTGCAGAAACTGCTTCACTCACCAATTATGCAGAATGAGAAAAGCGTCAGCTGTTTCCCCAGCTTGTCCATGTTTTTTTGTAGAGGAGTTTTAGGTGTCTGAAAGGATGAGAGCAATGGGTTTGTTAGAAGAGATCCCAATAGCGTCCCACAGCTTCTGCCTGGCTCTTTTATATCATTGACCTCTACACTTAAAATCTGTACACGTTACTGTCTGTAAAGCTACAGCTTGACAAAAATCCTAATAAATGTCTTAAAATACATTTTTAAAAAGTATACTCACATTAACCACATTATCCTCATTCCTAAGGGGTATCATTAGCCAAGAATAATCTCAAACCCCAGCTTACAAGAAACCCAGAGGGCCGGCCAAGTGGTTCAGTTGGTTAAGAGCTCGCTCAAGAGTTTGAGCTCTGAGCAACAGTGGTTCGATTCCTGACCCAAGCTGAGCAGCCTCTGAGCTGCCAACCGGTGGCAGGATGGCTCAGCTTAAAAAAACAACAACAAAAAAACCAGAGCCTCCACCACTGGCCCTTACCTCTTCCGCCTGCATCATCTTAAACACTTCTCCAAATTGAGACTTTTCCCCTGTTCCGATCACGACTCCCTGTGTTCAGGAGAGAGAAGCGTGAGATCTGAGGCTGGAGGTCTGCTGGTGATGGAAGTCAAGGCCTCCAGGGCACCCCAGAGCTTACCTGCCCCTTCCCGTACTGCACCAGGGTCCCCATGAAGACAATGTTTCTCAGGGCGGTGAGGTCCCCCTCACCCGTCAACGGGGTATCTGTCTTACTGCACGGCTCAGCCTCTCCTGTGAAACTAGACTCGTCTACCAGGAGGTCTGTGACCTAGGGGACCAAAGGGAAAAGACATAGGAATCTGCCCTCTCACCATGTAAACTGGTTTTCAAAGGGCAGAATGGTATCTAGCACCTTAATGTCAATTGCCAACAGACAACAAACAAGGAACACATCAAAATCAAGCAACAAGTATCTGAGCATGACCTCAGATGTCTCAAGAATTGGAAAAACTTTGAATGTGTGGTCCCTCTAGAAAATCAAAAGTCTCATACCTTCTTTTAACATTATTTTAAATTTTAATTATAATTAAAAAAATATGTAGGCAATGGTTAATTTTGAAAATACCTTTCAAAGCACCTGTGCCTTTCTCCTAACATTCCACATGCTGGCCACCTGGGAGATGTCTGTATAACCTGTGTGGTTTGAACATCTCTGAGCCGGGTTATTCACTGACAGGCTAAGGTTATGTTAACAGCATAAATGTGGACACACACACAGATACACACACACATGTCAGAAAAAGAGGAGGAAGGTGCTAACATTTCTAGACCCTACTATGTACTAAGCCCTGTGCTGAGCATGTCACAAAGCTTATCTCTTAATTTTCACACTCTCCATGAAAGATGATATTATTTTCTCCATTTTACAGATGGGGAAACCGAGGCACAGAGAGTAACTTGTTCAAGGTTATATAGCTACTTAGTGGCAGAGCAGAGGTTTGAACCAAAGCTGTTGTTCCAAAAACTGCACTCTTGGGCTGGCCNTCTAAGAGAAAAACGCACCCAGCTTTGCACACTGTATGACAGGTTTCATGAGCCACCCTCTTCCCAAAGCCATTTCCACCATCCACGGCCCCAGGGTAGGCACCCGGATTAGACACTCATGACAGAATGGAGGCTCAGAGAGGTCCGATGACACGCCCAAGGACACAAGTAATCCATTCACAGGTCAGAACCCCAGTAAGACAGGGTTTTCCTATACGAAACCACAAGGGGTACACATTTTGCCAAATTCTTCAACCTCTGACAAAGGAAAAAGTCCCAGGGCGCCGCTGACTTACCAGTTACACTCAGGAGGCACCAGCTTGGTCAGCTCTTGAAGAGATTTCTCCGACCTGTACTCCTGGCAGGAAGCACATCAAACATGCTGTTCAAAGGTGGGAACTCCACAGAGCTCCCGTCATGCCTGGGTTACCCCGACCAGGACCTTGGGAAATAAATACACACCTGGATAAAGGCGACGGTGACCACAATCAGCACGGCCTACGGAACAAAGGGGAGGGGCGTTAACACCCGGCTGCCCAGCAAGCGAGGGAGCCCATGGGAGGTGAGGGGAGGACATCGCTTTTCAAAACATATTCCCTTTCTTCTTGCAAAAGAAGTGTACCGTGCAGAAACTTAGAAAAGAGATGAAGCAAATAATAATAATAATAAAGAGCAGAAAAATCACCCCAAATTCCACCACCCAGGGGGTCACATTTTGGGGTACCCCTCTAGATTTTTTAGGCGAACTTTTCACTCAGCAACATATTGTAAAGGTTATACCACGTTAGAAGATCTGGATCTAATGCCAGCCTTTCAAACAGCAGCAGTGAATGTCACTGTGTGGAATGATTCATTTTTGTATCTTAGAAGAGTATATGACAGATATTATAGAAGGAAGCCGGGATGACAGCCATCCAAAGGTGTTTGGTAGAAGCCAGATATAAAAGGTCACATATTGTGATTCTATTTGTATAAAATATCCAGAATTGGTAAATCCACAGAGATAGAAAGCAGCTTGGCGGTTGCCAGGGGCTAAGCAGGGGCAATGGGGGGCAACGAAAGGGTTTCCTTTTGGGGCAATGAAAATACATTGGAGCTAGATAGAGGAGGGTGGTTACACAACATCACGAATATACTAAATACCATTGAATTGTTCACTTTAAAATGGTTGATTTTTTTTTTATTATGTGATTTTCACCTAAATTAAAAAGAATTTTTTTTAAAGGTGCTCGGTAGCTCTCTCTGGGTAGCAGATTATGAGCGATTTACTCTTTGTACTGCAGGCACAGCCAGGACCAAGCAATTCCATCCAGGGGTCATGGGAGCGGAGTTCACTGCAACAGCGTTCCCAGCAGCAAAGACCGGAAACCACCTGGGTATCCACCAAGAGTGCAATGGCCAAATAAACCAGGACACCTCCATATGGGGCCAGAGAAAGCTGTGGATTTGCTTTCCTTTCTTCCTGCTGCATTATCCTTTTTTTNTTGGAGGATGGGAGAAGAGGGGGAAAGGATTAGGAAGTACAAATTGGTAGTTACAAAATAGTCATGGGGGTGTAAAATATAGCATAGGGAATACAGTCAATAATATTGTAATAACTATGTATGGTGTCAGATGGGCACTGGACTTAATGGGGTGATCACTTTGGAAGTTATATAAATGTCTAAAAATTCTTTAAAAAATAAAAAACATGCCAATGCCATGGAATACCAGTCCCCAAGACGGCAGCCGCTAGCTCTTGCCTATGTAAAACCCATCTCTCCCTGTTCTTCCCTAAGAGAACCCCCACAGTGTTGGGAATGGTAATGTGCCCTGCCACACAATCCTATTTCCCAGCCTCCCTTGCAGCTGAAAGTGTCTCTACAACATGACTATGAGACATAGGAGAAGCACCCTAGTCCTGGAAAAGATTTTTGAAGGCGGCTGAGCTGACAGGCCCCCTTTGCCATTCTTACTTTCCTCTTTCTCCCTCCCTGGACTTTCATTATTATGGCTGGAGCTCCAAACGCCATCTGGAAATCACTAAGGGGATTACCACAACCAAGGGAAGGCAGAATGGGGGGCTGGGAGAAGCCCAGGTCCTTCATTCCATGGTGGAGCCGCCATGTTGGAGTTCACGTCCGGACTCTCATTATGTGAGAGAGGAATAAATCCCTGGCTAGTTGAAGCCAATATATTACCAACCAAATACAAATATTGACTGATCTAGAGTTTGTATTTTTTAATCCCCAGGACACCAAGGAAAAGACAAATGACTTCATGGGGAAGCTCCTAGCCCACAATGAAAGAAGAAATGGAAGAACTGAGACCTAGCACTACCGGCTGCTGACCCACAGACCCCAGGCAGCAGAAATGAGCACATCACAATGGCAAGCAGAGATTTAGTTCCCAGAAAGCACTGTCTCATGGGACATGACAATAATTTGAATAAGTTGTACTTGATTGGGAAATTTGGCTGTATATAAGTTTGAAGTACATGGACTTTGTACCTAACTTTATGTTTTGTTTTTTTTTTTCACATGTAAGTACTATTATAATAAAATCAAGTCAACACTGGGAAGGGAGCCCCTCCACTGACTGAGTGTGAAAGGCATAATTAGAACAATCTGGTGTTCTAATCAGATCTAATCATCAACAGCAGGTTTGGGAATGGAAAACAGGAGGGTGGAGGGGCTGCTGTTGGAAGGATAAGCCGGAAGAGAAGGAGAGCTTCCTGAGGGATCTGAGACTGGAAACGGGCCTTGAAGGGTGAGCAGGCATTTGGTGAGTGCATCAGGCAGGTTCTCTAGAGAGGGAAAAGGAGGCAAGATGGGGAACTGATGGTGGGAGAACATGGTCATAACACGCTTGATCAAAGCAACTGAGAGTTGGGGGAGGCAAAGAAAAGATTTCTCTTCTCCCAGCACTCCACCAACACTACACGGGCAGAAGCCAGGAGTGCTGAGCACTGGCACCAGTTTGCCTTCTTTGGGGTACAGGTTCCTGGGAGTGGGCAGAGGTGGGCACTGTCTGGGGTGCTGAAGCCACAGTAGGAAGGAGAGCTGTCCTCAGGGAGCACTGCATGGAAGATGGGACTCAACCAAGATGAGAGGGTGCAGGCAAAGACAGGAGGTTTGGTCCAACTGGGGACACAGAGGGCGACCAGCTTGACTGGAGCAGAGCATGTGTGGAAGGTGTGGTTGGCACCCAATTACTTACCTTGCAAGTAATGAGGAGCCATGAAAAGTTTTGAGCAGAGAAGGAAGGGATGTGGGTGAAATATCCAAAATGATGTTAGAAATTGGAAGAGGTAGGCAAGTTGCATTGGGAAAGAAAGCCTACAGTCAAAGACATATAGCCCAAGTGAGGCACAGGAAGGTCTCATGGATAGAAGAGCCAGACAGGAAGGACAAGGAAATTGGCAGCAGATGGGCCAGTTGAGTGGTTCAGTTGGTTAAGAGCTTGCCCAAGAGTGCGAGCTCTGAGCAACAGGATTGCCGGTTCGATTCCCACATGGGCCAGTGAGCTGTGTCCGAGCTGAGCTGCTGCTGAGCTGCCAACGGGTGGCAGGATGGCTCAGCTGGTGAGAACACATGCTCCTAACAAACAAGGCTGCCAGTTCCAACAGTGGGCTATGCCCACCCGCAACTAAAGACTGAACTTGGCACCTTGAGCTGAGCTGCTGCCCGGATGGCTCAAGGGATAGAGTGCGTGCTCTTAACAACAAGGCTGCCGGTTC
>NW_017731369.1:4768088-4772639 GCF_001890085.2 Hipposideros armiger | reverse complement strand
ATGTCTGCAGGGATCCTGTCTCCGATCGAGAGACACACGATGTCTCCGGGAACCAGGTCTCGTGCAAGCAGGTGCTGGAGTTTTCCTTCTCTGATGCTGCGTTTGAAAGGGTAAAAAGCAAAAGCATTCATGTTGATGTCCCATTTTTATGTATTTTGATAAATTTGAGCAAATTATTATAGAAGCACGTTCTCTCTCAGTGATGGAAAAAGATTTGTTGCCTTTAAGATTTTATCATTTAAAAAAAAATTTACTTATCCTAAAAGGCTTTTGGGGAATGTGTGTGGCTTCTGGGAGACCCTGGGCCTCATCTGAAAGTGGGGCTTTTCCTGTTTACCCTGCCTGGACACAAGGCTGGGCAACATGGCCGCTGGAAGCTTCTGCAGGTCTAGGTCAGCAGTTCTAAAGCTCTTTAAAGGGGCCAGTAACTTCTGTCCTCAGAGAAGACACCACTCTGGTGTGCAGAGCTCAGCTCGAGAACTCAGGGATGGCAGGGCCTTGTCAGGGCTGGGAGGAGCATCTTAAATGCCCGAGAAGCCCAGGATCTCCTTTTTCACAGGACCATGACTCTGCCTCACGGCTGTTTGCCTTTAGACAATGGACGTGTTTCTGTGCATGGGCTCTGGCTGGAATCCCACTACATGCCACCTCTCCTACTCATGTTGCAGTGGCTTCCCAGCTGGACTCCTGTCCCCCCTCTGGCCTCTTCCAATTCATCCTGCACACAGCACGCAGAGAGCTCATGAAACACAAAAATCAGGTCACAACTCCCTCCCGCTCCAAGCCCTTTGATAGTATTCTGATGACCTTGGAATCAAACCCAAAGGCCCTGCTAAAGCCCTCTCGACCGGAGCCTGCCTCTGCCTCCCTCGTGCGGCTCCCTCCTCCTATCATCCAGCCCTTGCACACACCTAGCTTTTTCTAGTCACAAGGTCTTTGCGGACCTTTGAATGTTGGAGCAGACATTCCCCTCTTCCTTGATAACAGAATTCATTCTTGCTCAGGTATCCACCCTTTTCCCCACAACCATGTGCTCTAGGGAGTGGGTCCTGACTGGCTGAGATCATCGTGTCATCCCACCCCTTGCCCATGATTGGCTTAGGCAAAGGCAAGTTCTGCAACACTGGCCTATGAGACATGAGGGGACATTTGCTAGGGCTCATAAGAAAGGTTTCCTCACTCTGTAAATACACACACACACACACACACACACACACACACACACACACACACACACACCTTCTTTTGTTTGCTCTTTCATGTCTGGCTGTGATGCCTGGAGCTGTGGCTGCCATCTTGGGACCATGAGGGGAACCAGCCAGAGAACAAAGTCAACAAGCTGAGGATGGCAGAGTCAAGAAATAAAAAGACCAGGTCCTTGGTGCCATTTTGAATGAANAGTGTGGGAGTGGAGTCAGGGGAACTGTAATAGATATGTATGATATTGGGCGGGGAGTGGGGTGGCAGATTGGGGGAGGGGGGTTGTCACCTTGAGGGGTAAAAAGTGTAACTATTGCACTGTGTTGTACAGCTGAAACGAATTCTAAAAAATGTGTATTTCACAATAAAAAATAATAATTAAGAAAAACACCAAAAACAATGATAAGCTATGGTGACAGCATGCACCCTTGCGATGATGTGATGAGAAGGACGTACGTTATACCTTTATGCGCTTCTTCCCCAAACCCGGCAACTCCAGTCCAATCATGAAAAAAAAATCAGACAAATCACAATTGTGGGACATTCTACAAAACACCCGACCAGCACTTCTCAAAACTGTCGAAGTCATCAAAAACAAGAAATGTCTGAGAAACTGTCACAGCAATGAGGCCTCTAGGGAGACAAGATGCCTAAACGTAATGGGGGCTTCTGGGATAGAAAAAGGACATTTGGGGAAAACTGGAGAAATCTGAAAAAAAAAAAAAGGTATGGACCTTCTTATAAATATATATAATATATAATTATATTAAACATTATATTGATTATTAATGTAACAACCATATTAATGATGATTAACAAGAATCATTATTGATAATGCTAATGCGTCATTATTGGTTCACTAGTTGTAACAATGTACCATGCTAACATATGACCTTAACAATAGACAAAAATGGGCGTGGGATATGTGGGAATCTTCTATACGATCATCTTAATTTTTCTGTAGATCTAAAACGGTTCTGAAAAATCGTCTCTGTTTCCTAAAATGAGGACAGGAAGAGAGAAATGAGACAAAGGTGACCCCCCTCAAGGCAACTAGCCAGAGCAGCAGGGAGGATGGTAGGAGAGGGGAGTTGGGAAGAAAAGGGGATGCAGGTGGGGGAGGTGGGTGTGGGTTTGGACACATTGGAACGGAGGTGGGATATCCGTCCATCCATCCCCTGCTACAGGCATTCTTCTGGGCACTGGGAATCCAGCAGTGAACAAGACAGACAGACTCCCGGCCTTCATGGAGTTTATCCTGCGGTGGAGGAGGAGGAAGAGGGGCTGGCAATAAACATGAAAGCAAACAAACACTGGAATATCGAATATCAGGGTAAGGGCAAGGGGAGGCCCCTTAGGAGAGAGGTCAGGGAAAGTCAGTGAGGAGAGGACAGTGAGCCGAGACCTCAGGAATGAGAAGGGCTAAGTCACGATGCAGGGGGGCAGGTTGTAGGTGGCTGAAATAGCCTTCCTGCATGGCGACCCCCCTGCGTGAAGACACAGCACAGGCAGTTGAAAGCAGCAACCTGCCTAGCTTCTAGGGCAGGGCTAGGTATGCAGCGTGGGCCTCCTCTGCCAAAAACAGCTTATTTGCATCCATTCCAGGTCAGCTCAAAAGCCACTGCCTCCAGGAAGCCCTCTGCGACTGCATTGGGCCAGGCAAGCCTGTCCTGTTTGGGAAATCCAGAATTCGCTGTACTTTTCCCTCAAGCTCCCCCCAGTAGTCACTGAACAGTTCCTGGTGCATAGCAGCTGCTCAAGGAATATTTGCTGAGAATCGCGTAATACCAGTGGCCACCAAGGAGGTGGCTCAGCCTGAAGACAGGGTATGGCTGAGGGCTTAAGGGCGCCCTGTCACTTCCTGCTCAGGTGTAGACAAAGGCTCTTCCTGTCTCCTCACACTGGCAGGTGCTCCTACTTCCGAGACAAAGCATTACTTGGAGTCCTAACAGATCCCATTAGATCCCCTTTTTGTTTAAAAACTGTAGGAAAAAAGAAAAGAGCCGTGGTCCTGCTCTATGTCTGTCTGTCTGTCTCAGGTCAGCCATTCACCAAGGCCTTGGCCTTTCTTTTAACTGTGGGAAGAGAAAATAATGTTCTGTGACCTTACCCCCCCCCCCCGACACACATACACACACACACACACACACACACAGTGCAAGAAGGGCTAGTGTTTGGGTTACTTCTTTTAAGAACTTTCTTCAACCTGCTGTTTCCTGGTCCTAAGTAGCTTCAAAATGTATATAAAGCTCTTCTGGATCTCAGAGCTTAAGAGCTGATGAAAACATTCCACTGTGAATAAACAAAGAAAGCTATTGATTGTTCAACGGAGTTGCAAAATACCAAAAAGGAACTCTATATAATATAGAGTCTGTGGCTGGTAGCTTGGGAAAAAAAACCCTTGTGATGTTAATAACCAAGTATAATTCAATTTCATATGAGCAGGGCAGGAAGAAAACCAGTTAACTAGCAAGGGAATTATTTGGGGCTTAAAATTTTTCAAAAGGACTGTTATAGAGATAGGTAATGATAATAAAACCAGCTGCCAATACTCGGGCATGGCTAACCCACATCAGGCATCATGCCAACCATGCTGTGGGCCTTAGCTTGCTTCATCTGCACAATAACGCTACAAGGTGGGCATGAATGTTACCCCCTTTGATAGATGAGGAAACCAAGGCTCAGAGAGACCAGTCCCTTTCTCAAAGTCACATGCTGGGAGGTGCTGGGTGGGGATTAAAAACCTAGCACCCTCTGACTTCAAACAGATGCCCATCACTCACTCATGCCAGGCACCATTCTGAGCACTTTGCATCTATACAGTCATTTAATCCTTACAATCACGGTATGGGCATTATCAACCCCTCTATCCCCAACTTTACAGACAAGGAAGCTGAGGCACAGAGAGGTTAAATAACTTGCTGCAGGTCACACACAGCTTGTGAATGATAGGCTCCAGGGTCAAACCCAAGGGAACACCCAGCCCCAGGGCCCTAACCACTGAGATGCACTGCCCTCTTCATAGCACCTGTAGCGGCGTCCTCCTTATTGGCGGCCCAGCATCAGGACCCCACCCTGTACCTCTGGAATCCTCCTCATTGGGAGGCAGAGCCCCCCTCTGGGTGGAGAAATGAACAGTGTTAGACTGGCTTCCCCAGCCTTCCCTGGGATGATGGTTCCTCTAATAGGATCCAAGTGCCCCGGACTTGGATGCGGAATGATGGTGCGGGGAGGAGCACATGCTGAAGCATCCATTTTGGTGCTGGAAGGGGCACCAGCATGAACCTGAGAAGAGAGTGCCCCACTCCCCAACCTGCTGACCCTGGTCCCTGTCCTACACAGAGATCTGAA
>NW_017731369.1:4763288-4765778 GCF_001890085.2 Hipposideros armiger | reverse complement strand
ACCACCTATCAGATATATACCTGCTGTTCCCTCAACTCTTCCCATGGCTGGCTCCGTCCCTTTCTCAGGCCTCAACTTAAATGTCAGCTTCTTTAAATATCAGGTTAGGGTGGCCCGATTGCCAGCTAGTTAAAGTTGTCCCCATTTCTCCACCAGTTAGTTACTAATGCATCTCTGTGGGGGTTTTTGTTTGTTTTAATTTTTATGTAGCTTTGGGTTTGGGAGGTTCTTTTTGGCTTTCATGCACCTGCTGCATTCCAGAATCTTGTTCACCGATGTAACCCCAGCACTATTTCTCCTGGCACACAGTAGGTGCTCAATAAATACTTAGTGTTTGTACAAAGAATGAAGGAACACAGGAAAGGTCTGCAGGGAAGGTGTTTCTCCTAATTTGTAAAACAGGTCTTGGAGACTCAGCGAGTGAGGCTGAATATCTGCAATGCTCTTTCAACTCTACCAGGCTGCCTGCCACCGCTGTTCTTGAAAATAAAATGTCTTTTAGAAATAAAACTTCTGAGGACCTCAATAATGCATACCATTTACCTGAAAGGCCAAGACTTGATATTTAGACTTAAGATCAGATCATCAGACCACATAAATTATTTATGCTTCCCTTTGCTCATATGATTACATCACACATGACACATCTGGATTTGACAGCCTTGTTTCTCTAACTATTAAGCCCAGACATTTTTACTGCCTCTAATGACCCTCCTAGAATTGCCTCACCCTCTCTCATGCTTCCATTTTTGTCTCTATTTTGTTCGTCATTATTCTATGCCTTGTATCTCTCTCTCTCTCTCTCTCTCTCTCTCTCTCTCTCTCTCTCTCTCTCTCTCACACACACACACACACACACCCCAATTCCTTGAGAGGCAGGACTCTATTTCACTAGATATTTCTATCCCCCAGCCCTGAGACTCAACTGCTCCATATGTACCCCAAATACATGTTAAATTATCCTTCAGGAAATATTTACTTTATGTTTAAGCCTTTCCAAAATACCTCAGATCATACAGTACTTTTAATTATGTTATTTTGTGTAGCAATGCATATTTAGCAAAGACATATGGNCCTTTACTGTGCAAATAAGTGCTGACTCTCCAAGTGGGGGTTACAGTACTTGGAACATTTTGTGGAGCGGAAGTTGGGAGACACTGCGCTGGAAAGTCACTAAAAATCATTTCCTGTTCCAATGTTAACCCCTCTAAGCACACCAAGAACCACATAAGCAAAACTCAGTTTCACTTTGGTTTCTGCTACTTAAGAAAGACTAATTAAAATAGAACCTGCTTGCCCAGTTTCTTAATTGGTCAATTCAACAAGACTTCAGTGGATGCCTATGATATGCCCAAAGAATTTTAAGTCAGGCTCTGCTTCAAGAACTTTGGAGAAGGGCCGCCCGAGTGGCTCAGTTGGTTAAGAGCTCACTCAAGAGTGCGACCTTTGAGCAACAGGGTCGCCAGTTCGATTCACACATGGACCCGAGCTGAGCTGCCGCTGAGCTGCTAACAGGTGGCAGGATGGCTCAGCTTAAAAAAAAGGAAAAAAAAAAAAAGAACTTTGGAGAAAAATACCCTTGCTGGTAAAACAAACAGAGGGTGATTAAGTGCTAAATAGGACGGTGCTAAATTAGAGTACAACAGAAATTCAGAGAAGAAAAAATATTGCTGATGACATGATCATAATAGTTACCATTTGCTGGGTGTTTGTATTTTCTCATGAAACATTCACAAGTATCCCATGGAAAAAACTGCTCTGAATCCTACTTTACAGACAAGAAAACTAAGGCTCTGAGAGCTTAAGAAACTTGTCCAAGGCCCAAAGGCTAGGACGTCTTAAAGACAGATCCTGGTGCATTCTTCATTCTCTTAAGCACAGTCCGGGATGGGGAAATGGGCCAGGTCAGCCTGTGAATGGTCAGAAGCAGGGGTTAGTCTTGATGCTTGAGCAGCAGAGAGCCATTGCAGGTTCCAGGGCAGTAAGGGGCGCAGTGAACACAGGAGCGTTGGAAGAGAACTCTATAAGGGCTGTGATGGGTGGATGTGACAGGGAGGAGATTCGCCTGGAGTGACAGCAGCAGTTGCTCAAGCATGAGGCTCTGTCACAGAAAGAACCATTACTAATTGGCAACACATGAAAACGTGAGGAAACATCCCCCAGCCAGGTAAGCAAGGTCAACATCAACAATGATAACAACTGAGGGCTGCTCGTTGGGAGCGGGTGGGGATGAGGGAGAAAGGGATGGGGTTAGACAGCATAAATACGTAACTACAATATTGCTACAGGGACATGAAAGACAGTTCGAGGAATATAATTAATAATGTTGTAAATATTTTGTAGGGTGTCAGATGGCCACATGTCTTGCTAGGGAGACCGCATCCTGGATGGGGTAGAGGCTTGATCACTGCACTGTACACCTGAAGCTGATGTTGTATCATATTGTATGCCAACTATAAGTGAATATATATAGTCATGGGACGTGGAGTA
>NW_017731369.1:4736375-4756308 GCF_001890085.2 Hipposideros armiger | reverse complement strand
GCACTCACCATGGCGATACTGATGGCATCCTCGTACTCCTTCGTGAGGACGCTCACCAAGGCAGAGGCCAGGAGCAGCAGGATCAGGGGGTTCTTAAACTGCAAAATGAAAGCAAGCAGGTGGGTCCTTCTCTTGTCTCGCACAGCTCAGCCTAGGCGTCTTACCATTCAGCAGCGTGTGTGACGTAGTTGCTTCACTCATAACCAGGCTTCCAAGCCAACAATCACAGTGACCAGAGGCCTGGGGGAGGAAGACCACTGCCATCCAGTGGTTCTCCTCTGTCTGAAATCTCCTGGCTGCAGCTGCACTGACACTGGTTTCCTGGGGGTCATCCTGGGGGTCATCCTGACCCTGTCCGTGTCAAGACACCGGCTGTGGTCCTGCCTTTGAGGTCTCACCTCTCCACAACAATCTAGGTCAGGACCTGTCCCCTCTGGTGGGATGCCAGCCCTAGTCCAGCATGGCCAAGGAGTCCATTCTCATCACTCCAGTTCCCTAATCCTGTGTGTCCCAATCATACCAACCTGCTCCTGTAACTGCTTCTAGGGGCTCCAGTGATGTCCCTGCTGAGAACGGGTATTCCAGAAACTTCCCGAAAGGAATTTACTTTATTCTTTTATCTACCCCTTCATTTCACAGATATAGTAGCTCATGTTACAGACAATTGAAAAGAATCGTACACATAAACACATAAGAACCAAAACAGAGAGAATAGACCAAAGATCAGGATCAAGGTGAGAGTCAAAATATCAACTAGCAAGTCATAGTTATATAAAATGGGGCTGCACATTGGACCCTGAGCTTCCCAGCAGCCACAGGGAAAAGGGAAATGTGATCAGACTCATGATTCATGATGCTCATGAAAAGAAGCACATCAGTGTCACGCCAGTGTGGTGCATGAAGGGGTTTAACATTCCTCACCCTCAGCCCAGAATTGCTGTGCTTTATCTCCTCTGAATGAGGGACAGGGCGCTTGATGGTCAGCTCCCCGGAAGCTCTGAGTTAGCCACAGCATTTATTTTGAGTCCTCAAGACTGAGGAACTGGAAGACATTTCACCTTCTCAGCTATGATTTTTCTGATTGTATTAAATTATTTGTCTCTATTCTTTGCTAGAACGTAACCTTCCCACAGACACAGGCCACATCCACCCTGGTGGTCCCAGTCCTCCAAGGACCCAGAACAGGGTCTGACTACATGGAGTAGCAGGCTAGAACTCAGGAATCTGATAGAATTCTCCACCTCACTGAGAAACTGCGAGCGAACCTCTACCTTCACCAACCTTCTGTTTTCTGGTGGCTGATGAGGACTAAAGGTGATGACGAGTGTGAAGTGACCTTCTCAGTGTCTGACACACAGCAGGTGCTCCATACATGGTAACACGAGGACCACAAGACTGATGGTGGAAGGCACTCAGTAAATATAAGCTGAAGGGAGGAGTGGTGGCCCGAGGTCCAGAAAACGGCCCCTCTATCAGGGCTCTGGATCCAATAGCTGGCCCTAGGGGAAGTTTTCCCACTGACGCTTGCTGAGGCTGGGCTGGGGTGGGTCGGGGGGCATCACATGTTCAGAAAGAACCACACCCAAAGCCATCTTGCCCGTCAGCCTCGGCACTCGGGTCTGAGACACATAGGTAGGGAGTCAGCCCGGGGAGACCTGCAGAAGAACATTCCACAAAAACTTGAAACCTGCACCAAAGTTTCCAAGATGGATTGTATTCAATTAGCGACAGACTTCTCCCTATGGGTGATGTCGTCAATATTGAAATAAACCATTTGTTAATTTTGTGGACCTTGCAAACCATTCCATGGGCATGAATTCACAAATTAGAAAAAGGGCTTGGAGTAAAACAATTAAAGGGACACATCACCCAAAAGCAAAGGATGGGCTTTGTTCAGACTCCCAATTTGAGCAAATCAACAATAAAGAGGTATTTCTGAGGCACGTGGGGAAAACTGACTCTGGACCAGTTTTTCTGGGTGATATGAATGACGTGGTCATGGTACTAGTGAGATAACAGTATGGTTAAAAAAAAAAAAAGACAAGGAAGAGAAAATGTCCTCTATGGTAGAGGCACCTACCAAAGCACAGATGGTAAAATGATTTAGCATCTAAAATTTGTTTTAAAATGTTACAGAGATAAAAGGGGGATAATGAGAATGTGTCAAAAAAAGCTTGACAATTATTGAAGCTGGATAATAGATATGTGGGGGTCATCATATTATTCTTCTTACTTATGTATATTTTTGAAATTTTCCCTAGTGAAAGATTTTAAAAAGGTTTGATCAGAGAAGTCTCGGTGTTGGTTCTAAGAAGTGTCTGGGAGCTCTTGGAGCTGGATAGATTGGGTCAGCTTGCAGAGGGGAGGGGCTGCTGAGGCCTTGGCTGGACTCAGAGCTGCCTGGCAGGGCTCACAGCCAAGGCCAAACACTCACCAGCCGGAGGCAGACACACCCTTTCCTCAGAAATCCAAGGACAAAGTGACACAGGAGAGAGAAACGTGCGCTTGGGAAAGCCCAGCTGAGTGTGTGAGTGTCCGGGGGTCGCTTAACAAGTGACCACACCCTGGAAGGCTTCCAACAACTCAGACTTATTCTCTAACGGTTCTGGAGGCCTGAAGTCCAAATACAAAGGTGTTGGCAGGGCAGTGCTCTCTCTGGAGGTGCTCGGGGAGAATCCTTCCCACCTCTTCCAGTTTCTGGTGGTTGCCGGCCAGCCTTGGCTTCTAGATGCATCACCCCAGTGTCTGCCTCTTTTGTCATTTGGTCGTTTCCTCTGTGTGTTGTCTGAGTCTCTTTCCTTCTTCTTATAAGGATGCCAGTCATTGGACTTAGGGTCCCCCCTGCCAATCCAGTACGACCTCCTCTTAACTAGTCACACCTGCAAAGACCTTATTTCCAAATAAGGTCCTATTTTGAGGTTCCAGATGGACATGAATTTTGGGGATGCTATTCAACTTAGTACAGAGAGGGAAAACCTCTCAATTCTGTGAAGTCAAGATTAAGATTTCATTTCAGCCTTGAGCCCATCACAGACTTTGCATCAGGTTGGATAGAATGAGAAGGTGGGAGAGATGCCTAGTGCACTAGGCACTGGGCGCCTTAATTCTCTAGGCTGCCTCACCTGAAGCTGGATTAGCCTCACATACACCTGGCCTCTCCTACCTCAGGGCCTTTGCACTTCCTTTCCTGCCGCATCCTTTATCCAGATCCTCACACACCTCGCATCCTCACTTCATTCACATATCTGCTCAAATACTGCCTCCTCTGAGCACCAATCAAATTCCTCCCTTGACCACCCAGTCCAAAATAGCTGCCCCCTGCTGTCACTTCCTAACTCCTTGTGCTGACTCATTTCCCCCACCACACGCACTGGGTGCTGTATTACATACAGAGCTGTCTGTCTTCCCAAAAGTAGAAACTTGGTTTTGCTACTAATCTATGCACAGTGCCTAGACCAGGGCCAGGAGCATAAAAGGTTTTTATATAGAATGAATGAATGAATGAATGAATGATACCTATTTTTAGTTATGGGAATCCAAGGCTTGGTAGGGTTGGAATTCCTACTCAAGGTTGCACAGCAGAGTGGAAATGAGCGCTGGGCCTGTCCTGCCCCAGGTGCATGTCCTCCTGTCCGGGTCACTTCCATAGTACCACCTGGCCCCCTACCCTTGCCTCTCCCAGCCCTGGCTGGGCAGCTCCCTGCTCCCTCCCTGCAGTCTGAACCTACCTGCGACACTGGGAGCAGTGGGCCTGTTTTTGGTCAAGGGACCCCTCTAACTATGGGCTCAGCGTTAGCTCAAGGGTGCACACTCCTGGCCAGGGCCACTGTGAGAGTTGGCACCGGGTATTGGTCTCCAGCCAGGCCTGGACCAAGTCCCACACTGAACCCCAATTCTAACCCCATAGTCTCGCCTCTCTCCTGAGGTGGACCTGAGCAGTTCTCCAGGCCGACCCTGATACCACCACCTTCCCCATCTTGAGACAGTCCCAAGCTCCTGTCCTATCCCATCCAATATAAGTGAGTCACTATGAGACACAGGAAGGCGACGGGCCCAAAGGGAAGAACACACCACGTGCCACTAGTGCGTCTCTGGCCACTGATAATCAGACTCTTCCTGGCTTGTGAACCCCCTTCCAAGCCCACATGTAAAGGGAGCCGGGCAGCAAAGGGTTGGTTGATACACTGGAGAAATGGTAATGATTAACACAGCCAACATTTATTGGGCACAGCTACCTGTTATTATTCCTGCTTGAAATGAGCATCCTGAGGCTCTGAAAGAAACCGCATGGCCCAAGGATTCATTTAGGTCAGGCCGAATCCAAAACCTGCGCACTTAACTGCTACACTCCAATCAGGGCCAACCTGTAGACACGGGGTGGGAGGGGCCAACCTGTATGGAGCACTTACTATGTGCTCAAGTTTCTTCTTCTTAGGTAAAATTCAGAACAGTGTTTATTAGTCCCATTTTCTTGGGCAGGGAAAATTGAGGCTCAAGGAAGTTCAATCACTTGCTCTAAGTCACTAGGCTAGAAAGTGGGATTTGAACCCTGACAGGCTGACACTCATATACCTTTGCCTCCAATTATAGGACAACATGCCTCAGGTCACGCTAAGGTAGAAGTCCTAATGGTGAGTCTCCTGAGATGGAGAAGTAGGGCTGCCTTGTGAAGTGGTGAGTTCCCCGTCACTGGAGGAGACAAACAGGAGAAGCACAACATCTGGCACATGGCAGGCGCTCGGGGAATGTAAAGAAGAGGTGAGTGCAGATGGGCTTTCTGTACTCATCACGGAGGTGGGGGGTGGGACACGGCCATCAGGAGCTGCCTGCCTTCCAATCCTGCGAGGATTCACACAGATGGACCTTTGAACTGAGACAGTCAAGATAAATAAATGTGTTTCCCACTCTTAGAAACTGAAGAGAGTTCATTTCTGGAAGGGCCCCGCCTGGAGGCTGGAGGAGAGCCCTTGGTGTGAGGTGTTGACAGGGCAGAGGCAGGAAGGAGGATGGCTGAGGAAATGGGGGAGCAGGTCCTAGTGGAAGGGGCAGGGAGGGAAGAACACAGGAGGCCCAGCTGCCAGAGGAGAAGGTGCCCCACAGCCAGTGTGTCCGCGCCCTTCCCTGAACTCCAGCTTCCAGGAACCTCCACTGCCTCCTTCCAACACCGGGGTTCCAGGAAGCTTCTGGGCTAGCCAGAGCCACCTGCACACTCATGGGCTAGCCAGAGCCACTTGCACACCCAGGAGCCTATTTTCCTGCCAACATGCGTCAATGAATGACATCCCTGGTGCATTGAAAACCGCTGGGGACTGAAGGAGATACAGGGTGAGGATACTGCAAGGAGCGCTGTGATTGGTCCCTGAACTGACCAACCAAGAAAGCTTTAAACACTGTCAGTGCAGGGGTAGCTGAAGGGGTGGGGGATGGGGGGCAGAGACTGAGGAAGAAGGTGTCAGAGATGGAAAAAGGGGTGCAGAAGGTGGGGTGGGCAGGGGACCAAGGTAATCTTAATGCTTTCAGGTATTTGGGAAATTCTGCCCATTAACTGGAGCTTTCTGAACTGATACTGGGTGGGTAGGTGATGGGGGTGTTAACTTCTAGACTGAAAATTGCAGTCACTTCTATTTCAAATTTTTCTTTCCTCTCCCAGTGGCTTCCAGGCATTTGACTTGTGCACCTTCCTTTCAGCACCAATGGCAGGGGTTAAGAAGGGCAGGGCTCTGGAACCAGATGCCAGGCTTCACTGCCCAGCATTGCCACTTACTCCTGTGTCACTTTGGGCTCCAGTTGCCAGATAAACTATAGGACACCAAGTTAAATTCGAATTTCAGATAAACAAGAAACTTTTTTTGTTTTGTTTTTTTCAGTATAAGTGGGTCCCATGCAACGTTTGGGATATACTTATACTAAAAAATTGTTTCTTGTTTATCTATCTAAAATTTAACAGGGCATTCTGTGTCTGTTTCCTCAATCTGGAAACCCTACATAGCCTGGGAAATATTTCAGTTTCTTTGTACTTTGCCTTCCTCATCTCAAAATGGGGATTAGGAGAAAGATAAAGTATGTTAATGCTTACTTATTTACTTAGTCATTCGTTAGCATAGTGCCTGGCATGCTAACTATTCACAATCATGGCTGCCTGGGAAGTTAGTGATCTATTCATGGCCATCCCTCCTGCTGGCTAAGAGCAGCCTGAATGAAGGGGGAGCCTTCTTTATCTTTGTAGCAGAGCTGCTCCATGCTAGGGGATTGATCCAAAGACACCCTCAGTCAATATTTAAAGAATAAATGACTGCCACGCCCTCCCTGGTTCCACTAGTTAATGGAGGGAATGACACCTACAGTCCTACCTGATCGAGATATTTCTTCCACATGGGTTCAGTGTTGTCAGCGACAAACTCGTTCCAGCCATGGACCAGCCTGCGCTGCGTCACCGAGAACTCTGACAGCCCATTCTGCAAGTCCACCTGGAGGGAGACAGCCATGCATAAGCTCACCGATGGGCCAGTAAGGACCAAGGAGCCCAAGTCACAGAATTCCTACTTTGGGAGCCAGCTGCTACCATGATGGACAAGGAAATGGGCTGTCCACAGAGGAGAGGGGACTTGTTCAAATAGAGGCAGAAGAAGAAGGAAAACCCACAGTCCAATTATTTTTCAATTAGACTGTACTTCTGCCTCACAATTACAGCAGAAACAATGTTGGGCCTAAATGTCAGCAAGTGCAATTGTTACTTGAGATTCTGGAAATGTAAAAACACTTGCATTTTCTTCTTGGAAAAAAAAACCCCAAAAAACAAAAACAGGCCCTGGGAATGCAAAATGGTGCAGTTGCCATGGAAAACGGTATAGATGTTCCTCAAAAATTAAAAGCAGAATTACCACACAATCCAGCAATGCCACTTCTGGGTGTAGAAATAGCAAAAGAATTGGAAGTGGATCTCAAAGAGATATTTGCAGATGCACTTTCATAGCAGCATTATTCTCAACAGCCAAAAGGTGGAAGCAGCCCAAGGGTCCATCCATGGATGAATCAGCCAGTCACAAAAAGACAAATACCGCATGATTCTACTTAGGTGAGATAACTAGAGTAGTCAAATAGAGGTGAAAAGTAGAAAGGTGTTTGCCAGCGCTGGGAGGAGGCGGAAATGAATGGGAGTTATTGTTTAATGGGTATAGAGTGTTCAGTTTTGCAAGATGAAAAGACTTCTGGGGATGGGTTGCATAACAATGTGAATGTACTCAACACTATTAAACCGCACACTTACAAATGCTTAGGATGGGGAATTTTATGTTGTGCATTTTACCACAGTTAAAAATAAAATTTTAAAAAAACAACCCAAACAATCAGAAAAAAGGCCTGTCCTTCAAACAATAATAGCTAAATTTATTATATCTTGCATACATTGTGCCAAATACAGTTTCAAGCTCTTCACACAAACTAACATTAAACGTAGCTCATTTGAGTCAGTAATTATGTAAGGACACTGTTCTGGTTGCAGCAAAGGGATCCTCGTTTTTAAAAAGTTGACAAGAAAGCTCTACCAGGTGGAAGAGGTGACAGGGAAAGCTGAATTGATTTACAGATTCTTTTCTTTTTTTTTTTTTTAAATTGGGGAATTGGGGGATGGGAACAGCGCTGGGGAATTGGGGAAGGGGAACAGACAAGTTGCTGTCCTTTTATTCTTCAGTCTGGTTGTGGAGATATTGCTTCACTGGCCTAAATTAGCACCATCATTGAGTTCTTCCCAGGTGAGGCAGATCAGTCGCCAGCTTCTGGACGGCTGCTCACAGAGGCTGCTGGCCACACACGGTAGCCCATGGCAACCCACTGAAGCAGGGGCTGCAGCCTACACCGTTGCCGGCGACTCATGGCAGCCCAGCTCCAGGTTGAGCTGTTGTTCAGCATCTTAGCTGTAGAGGGCAGTGTCACTGGCCCTCATATGTGGGATCTGAACCGGGGCCCTCTGGCATCCCAAGCCAGCTCTTAACCAACGTGCCACTCGGCAGGCCCAACAGATTCTTTTCTATAGAGAAAGAGAATCAAGCTCATTTTCTTTCTTTCTTTCTTTCTTTCTTTTTTTATTAGCTGAGTCATCCTGCCACCTGTTGGCAGCTCAGCAGCAGCTCAGCTCAGGCCGGGCATCGAACCGGTGACCCTGTTGCTCAGAGCTGGCACTCTTAAGTGAGCTCTTAGCCAACTGAGCCACTTGGCCGGCCCTTCAAACTCATTTTCTAGGCAGGGTGAAATGTCTAGGCAAGGAAAAAAAATACTTCTTTCCCCTTTCCAAACACTAACAGGCAAGGACTTGAATTTAAACAGGCTTTCTGGAATTTAAACATTCCAGAAAAAACAAAATGGGCATGAAACACTGACATCCAAACTTCTTTGAAGTTGTGACTTCATTGACGTCCATGGAGCCTTTTATTAGTGAATCTTTATTTGCTTTTCCCAGTGTGGTGGGTTATAAGTGAATGCACACACACAAAACACATCAGTGGTTTCAAAGTAAAGACAATTAAAAACAGAAAGCAAGCAACATGCTTCAGCCTCAGAGGAGAGCTTCATAGAGTTGCAGTGTTTTTTTGTTTTCGGTATATATATATATATATATATATATATATATATATATATATATATATATATATATATATATATATATATATGTATATATTTTAGTCTTACACTGGCCAGGATTTCAACTTCACTTGAGAAACTTGTGAAGATTTGCTTTCAGTAACTGGCAACAGCCTGGATTATAAAAGATGAAGGATGTGGCTAGGGGATGGTTAAAAGTTTGAGCTTTGATGTCAAAATACCAGGATTCAGGTCTGGCTGTGCTACTGTGTAACGGTGTGATTTATTGCTTCTCTGTGTTTCTGATCAAGAGAAACATGTAACAGAGTGTTTAGGGGGCACCTGTCCTCTGGTAAAGGGCTCATTAAGGGTCAGCTCTATTGATAACAATGTTGATGACATTCCACGTGGGAAATCGGGAACAGTTCCATATCAATAGTATTCTTAAACAATGATGATAACAATGTATTATAGCACAGAATTCTAAAGCAGCTTTCAGGACTTCGTATTCCTTTCTTCTTCATCTAAAAACCTTCCCACAACTGGCAACAAGTGTAAATTCAGTTCTTACGTAAAATGCTTTGGCCAAGTCCTCTCGGCGGCATTTGCTTGCTTCTTTGGGTGGCAGAGCTACCACCGTCTTGTCTTTTTCACTGGCTTTCAACTCACATTGTTCATCAAACTGTGGGAAAAGCAGGATCGCAGTTAAGCAAGCTGAGGTTTCATACGGATGCGTCTTTTTAAAGTCTAACATACACACAGTAAGTGCACAGGTCTTAAGTGTACAGCTCAAATGTTTGCAAACGGACCCATACAACCAGCCTCCAAATCCAGAAACAGACATGACCGGGCCCCAGAGGCTCCCTCATGCTACCCAGCCACCTGAAGGGTGATGTCACCAGTTTTACTGGAGTATGAATTTTATGTAAATGATCACGTGCAACACATACTCTTTCACATCTGGTTTCTTTCATCCAACACTGTTAGTAAGATTTATGCATGAGGTGACATGTAGCAACAGTTTTCTCATTTTCACGGCTGCATAACAGTCCATAGAATGAGTACAGCAGGCCCTCCAGCCACAGATTCAGTTATCCACGGTTTCGGTTACCCACGGTCAACCATGGTCCAAAAATATTAAATGTAAACATTCAGAAATAAACAATTTGTAAGTTTTCAATTGCTTGCCATTCTGAGCAGCGTGATGAAATCTCACGCCATCCCGCGCCATCCCGCCCAGGACGTGAATCAGCCCTTTGTCCAGTGTATCCGTGCTGTATACCTTCCCCATCCATTAGTCACTTAGCTGCTGTCTCGGTTATCTAACCATCACTGTATCGCAGTGCTTATGTTCAAATAATCCTTATTTTACTTAATAATGGCCTAGTGATGCTGGCAATTCAGAGATGCCAAAGAAAAGCCATAAAGCACTTCCTTTAAGTGAAAAGATATGTATGTATAGGAACAACCGTAGTGTATATATAGGGTTCGGTACTCTCCGAGATTTCAGGAATCCACTGGAGAGGTCTTGGAATGTATCCTCACAGATAACGGGGGGGACTACTGTATATCACAATTTATTCATCCATTCTACTACTGATGGACATTTGGATTGCTTCCAGTTGTTGGCTAATGCTGTTTTTTAAGCAAGCTTATTTGACAGAATTGAAACTTGCAAAGTTGACAGAGCAGGGCAATGATTTACATATTTAGAACCCTGACCCTTGAACTTCTGGGATTCTCCGTCAGGCACGCAGCACATTATAGAGAGCGCCCCCCCCCGATGATGATAGGTGGTGCTTTCACAGCCTGTTCTATGAGTCGTTTGAATAACCCAAGAAAAGGGGGAAACTCAGCCCAGCTCTGGGTGTCTGGCAGGCCTGGGAAGAAGCCATACGAAACACCTGGAGGGCATGGGAGGCTACAGCACAGAGGAGACCTCAGAATCAGGAAAACATGAAGTATCTGTGCAAACTTATTCTGCGTATTCCTATACCAGGACATGATAATCATCTTTCCCTTTTCCACCAGGCTGTTGGGTACTGGGAAGGAGGAAGGGGAGAGGGGCATTGGCTAACGTCTTTCTTCAGATGGAAGAAAGGTGGCAAATTCCTCTCTTCCTTCTTGCCAGCCGCCCCCCCCACACACACACGCACACGCGCACACACACACACACACACACATACACGTGCTCTCCCAAATGCCTCACTTGATTAGAAACGCTCTGCCGTCCACATCCATCCCTGGGGGTGTCCCTCACTGGTGCCAGTGACCAGGAAACACAGCAGTGATTACATACATCATTGTACAGGTTGCTCCCTCATCAGGAGCTTTCCTTACGTCACCGTTACGTTCATCGTACGTGAGTCACTTTTCAGAGAATTGTGCATCACAACATGAGACAGAATGTTTTTTCTGTTCTCAAGATCTGGTTCCACTGGACCTGACAAAGTGCTCAATTCTTGCTCACACTACAGATGGAGGGGGCCCGGGGTTTAGGACCTGCCCCCCACCCACAGCTGTTCTCGGTCTGCCCCTTTCTTTCTGGCCGTGACCACACTCAATTCACTTTTTGTACAGCATCATAAGTGACCCTGAAAATGTAAATCCAGCCTCCCTCACACATACACACACACACACACACACACACACACACACACACACACCATGTTTGAAATACTTGGATAGATTCTAGTTGCTCTGAGGAAAAAACCCAACAGTGTTCAATATGGCTACAGCACAGCCCACCTCATCTCCATCCTCTACGCCCTCCTTTACAAAGTCTTGGTCTTGTTTGGGGCAGTTGCACACCTAGCTAAAAACTTACTTCCTTGGCCCATGAGACACAATGCTGTCCATCGCAGGAGTCCCATATCCCCCAGGAATGGGCCTCCCGAGGGCTCCTGCAGGAGCCCTATTGGCATATTTTCATGGCTGCCACACCATACTTTAAAGTAGTGGTTCTCAGCCAGGAGAAATTTTGCCCCCAGGAGACTTTGGCAATGTCTGGATACATGTTTGGTTATCATATCTGGGGGGTGAGGATGCAACTGTCATCTAGGGGGTAGAGGCAGACAAGCTGCCAAGCGCCCTACAATGCACAGGGCAGTTGTGCTGAGGGTGAGAAGCCCCGCTTTTGAGACAGATGGATTATTCTGTCTTGACATCTATCCTCTTAGCATCCTGAACTTTTTCTTGATGTCACCTACACAATCCCCAGCAACTGACTATCACTTAAATGCCTTTATCTGCTCACAAGGCAGCTGCTCTGGAAGGCAGGACCAGTGCCTGGGACACAGTGGCTGCTCCCCGAGCATCTGTCAATCAGCCCATGTAGTCAGTTCCACTGGACAAAAGGCTGCATACGTGCTTGTAGCCACAAGCCTCAGTTTACCCTCATCATCATTGTTGCAAAGGGGGCAGTCCAGTTCCACTGGCCAGCAGGTTACCTTGAGCAAGTGACAACCTTTCTGACTGTAATTTCCTCATCCGCACAATGGGGACGATGACGTCTACCTGTCATGCTTTTGCAGAATCAAGTAAGTGTGTGCATGCGGATGCCTTGATGCAGCCGAGACCTACTGTGAGCTCCCAGTAAACATCAGCTTGGTACCTGCTGTGGGAACCAGGCCACCGGCACCTAGTTGGAAACACAGTGATGGGAACCTTGCTTGGGTGGCTCAACTATGTTTAGGAAACTCAAGAGCTGGAAGCAATACAGTGCAACAAAAGGAGCACAGAGCTTGGAATCGCACAGGCCAGGGTTCAAATCTTGCTGCCACTGACTAGCTCTGTAAACACGGATGATAACCTGTATGTCCCTGGGTAGTTTTGAAGAATCAAACAACAACAACAACAACAACAACAAACCTCTATAAATGTACCTCACATGTAGCAGATGTGCATCCAGTAAATATTCCACCAAAAGCAGCAACGTCAAGTGTGAAAGGGGCCCAGGGGTGTGGTGGCCCCAGCCCTGGAGGAGACATCTTCTCTCTGTGACCTTGGCTTGCTGGGGACACATATTCCCTGAGTTTCTCTGAGAGGTTAAAGATTCCATAAGGGGGTCTAGAAGACGCATTAATGCTTGAATCTGTGTTGTTGTTGTTTTATAAATGTGTAACTACCAACAGGTAGGTAAAGTGCGAATTCTATTTTTAAAAATCCCTCTTGATTTGCATTTAACACTGATCTCAAATAATTTCTCTACATTAAAAATTTTTTAAAAAGGTCCATCAACAGATGAATTTTTTTTAAAGTGGTCTTTCCATACAATGGAACATATTCAGCCTTAAACAAAGAATGAAATTTGGACACATGCTACAACATGGATGAACCTTGAGGACATTATCTGAGTGAAACAAGCCTGTCACAAAAGGACGAACACTGTATGATTCCACTTAAATGCGGTACCTAGCATAAATAAATTCATAGAGACAGAGGGTAGAGTGGTGACTGCCAGGGATTGGGAGAAAAGGAAGGCGAGTTAGTGTTTAATGTGGACAGAGTTTCATTTGGGGATCATGAAAAAGTTCTGAAGATGGATAGTGGTGATAGTTCTACAACAGCATGAATATACTTAATGCCACTGAACTGTACATTAAAAAATGATTAGGGTGCTGGGGCGGCCAGGTGCCTCAATTGATTAGAGCATGTGCTCTTAACAACAAGGTTGCCGGTTCGAGTCCCGGCTGGTGGGCTGCGCACCCCCACAGCTAGAGTGAAAATGGTGACTGGACTTGGAGCTGAGCTGTGCCCTCCACAACTGGATTGAAACAGCTACTTGACTTGGAGCTGATGGGTCCTGGAAAAACACGCTGTTCCCCAATACAATTTTTAAAAAAATGATTAGGGTGCTAAATATTATGTATATTTTACCACACACACACAAAATCCAGAACAACAACGACATCAGAGAACCCACTCCCCTGCCTTTGTGGGTCAAGACCCGCAGGAGTTCCCACCCTTTCTCAGGAACTTCTGGGCTCTGAAAGGCTCAGGACCATCCAAGCCTGGCAGCCAGCCAAGTGTCTAGAAGGGGCTTGTGTGGTTAAGGGGAGGGGATGGGTCTGGCTGAGGAGACTCCTACCACCCAGCTGTGCCCCATGATGGTGAGGGCAGCATCTGAGCCCAAAGTGGGAGGGCACCTGGCAACTGCGTTCTCTAAGTAAAAGCTATGTACAGACTCCCAGGTATGTGACCAAGAGAACTGAAAACAGGGACTCAAATAAATACATGTTCATGGATGTTCATAGCAGTACCATTCACAACACCTCAAATGTGCATCAACAGATGACAGATGAAGAAAATGTGCCTGTCCATACAATGGAATATTACTCACCCACAAAAAGGAACGAAGTGCTAATACATGCTATGTTATGGGTTGAATTATGTCCCCTCAAAAAAGATATCTTGGGGTGGCTGGTTGGCTCAGTTGGTTAGAGCGCAGTGCTCATAATACCAAGGTTGCCGGTTCGATCCCCACATGTGCCAGTGAGTTGCGCCCTCCACAACTAGATTGGAAACTACTTGACTCAGAGCTGATGGGCCCTGGAAAAACACACTATCCCCCAATAAAATAAAATAAAATAAAGAAAAGACATCTTGAAGTCCTAACCTGCAGTACCTGGGGGGTGAGGGGGAGAATGGGGAGTGACTGCTAATGGATGTGAGCTTTTCTTTAGGGGTGACAAAAATAATCTGGAACCCTCTATTGGGGATTCTACTAGAAATAGTGGTCACACACATTGTAAATGTCCTAGACGCCACTGAATTGTTCACTTGCAAATGGTTAATTTTATGTGAGTTCCACCCCAATAAAATTAAAAAAAAATTTTTTTTTTAGAGCCACAGATAGGAAGTCCCTCCACAACCTTGAACTAACTGGAGATCTCAGACATCTTCGCCGCACCACCCCCAGTGGTCTTCCGTCTCCCCCCCATGAGCATTTCAATATGGTTTTCCACCTTAAACAGAACGTCCTGTCTGGGTTAACTATTGGAGACGGGTACACTCACTCCTCTCATGTGCCACAATCGAACTTGGCAAGGAGTCATCTACGTTCGTCATCTCCAATTCTTCCCCTCCCATCCACTTCTCAACCCGCTCTGCCGGGTCTCCCAGGCCCCTCCTGTGTTCCGAGGCTGTGAGACCTGGCCTAGGACCCGAACCACCACCACGACTCCCTCTCACTGCAAGGCTGTCTTCCTCAGAAACCACAGCCTTTGGATCCGGGGACTCAGCATGTGGCCCCTGTCCCTGCCTGCATGTGGGTGACTTCTGCTTGGGATGCTCACATATGGCCCTCTCACTCCCTTCAGAACACACACTTTGTAGACATCTGTCCGGTTTGAATCACAGCATGCCCTGTTTGTAATGAGAACGGCACATCTTGATGGAGGTCAGGCACCCCCTGAACCACCCCTGATTTTCACTTCCTGTCAAACCTGATTCAAGGGGAGTCATCCCACCCTCTCTCCTTTGTATCTCCTTTTTAAAAAGTTCTTTCTATTAAGGCAAAACTCGCAGGACATAAAATTAACCATTTTAAAGAGTACAATTCAGTGACATTGAGTACATTCCCAATGCTGTGCAACCACCACCTCTATCTAATTCTAAGACATTTCCGTTACCCCAAAAGGAAAAAACCAATCCCCATTATCAATCACTCCCCACCCCCCCCTTCTCTCAACTCCTGGCAACCACCAATCTGCTTTTTATTTATTTATTTATTTAATTTATTTTTTATTATTTTTTAAAATTATTTTTTATTATGAAATACACATTTTTTAGAATTAGTTTCAGCTGTAACCAATCTGCTTTTTGTCTCTACCGATTTACCTACTCTGCATATTTCATATAAATGGAATCATACAACATGTGACCTTTTGTGCCTGCTTTGTGACCCCCAAAGTATTGTCAAGTATAGCAAACAGACCCACGTTGGGGTGCCAGGGCTGGCAATGGGGAGTAGAGCCTTCCTGGACCCCAAGGAAATAATCTGGAGCGTAAGGACGTCTTAAAGTATTTTCACCAAGCAAGGACAGCTTGGCACTGATATTAACCCAGCAGAGGCTTCCAAGGGAACCACACGGGGCAAACATTGCATTACTAAGAGATGAGCTGTAGGCTCATTGCAGAGCAACTGAGTGGGCGGCACCTGGAGGTGGACCCGCCTCCCTGAGCCAAAACCTGGCTTTCTCTGCCCTCCCATCCAGCTCACGGATGTGGTTCATTTCAAACACTGACTGAATTAAACCCCAATGATCTCTTCCCTGTTTAATGGCTAATGCAAACATTTACTTCTTCGATATACAAAAAAAAGTATACACATTGTGAGGCAAGAAAAGTGTATTAAAATTGTAATACTTGATATATACAGATAACAAAAGACGAATACAAGTTATGATTGAGTTCTGCAATTACAAGAGGTGCTCAAAGTGGTTACCATCAGCGGCCAGACATTTCTGATTACGGCGAACTACTGCTTAAGCAATGTTGACCAAAGTGTCCACTTGTATACATTTTTTTGGCACCCCAGGTATTTATCCGAAACCTCCCTTGTGCCTGCCTCAGTTGCCCCCTCTGGAAAGTGGGGGTTATATAAGAACAGGGACTCCATACGGCTGCTACCCTGGGATAACAGGACCATGGAAACAGAATCCTGACGCAGTGCCTAGCACCCAGGAGGTACTAATCAAACATGAGGAACAGGGTGAAAGTGACAACTGACTGATGAAGCTGACAGCTGACAGGGGCAGCAGAAGTCCTAGTCTTCATGTAGCTCAGAAAACATGGGGAGGGGAGGCTCCAAATAAGGCCAGATTTAGCAAATAAAAAGGCTGGATATCCAGTTACCTCTGGATAAACAACAAATCATTCTTCAGTATGTGCTTGCCAAATACTGCATGGGACATACCTACACTAAAAAATGATTCACTGTTTATCTGAAATTCAGCCTCATTTTTTTTTTTTTAGCTGAGCCATCCTGCTACCTGTTGGCAGCTCAGCGGCTGCTCAGCGGCTGCTCAGCTCGGGCTGGACTCAAACCGCTGTTGCTCAGAGCTCATACTCTTGAGCGAGCTCTTAACCAACTGAGCCACTTGGCCAGCCCTTGTTTATCTGAAATTCAAACGCAACTGGGCATCCTGTGCGAATCTGGCAACACTGGGAAGGAACAAACCGAGAGATGCTCATGACCATGTGGCAGTGACATGATGGGGACACCTCTTTCTATAAAGGAGATGGTGGGTGCCCCGATTCAGAGTGTGGGGTTTGGGAATCATGAAACTACAGTCTTGAAGAGGCTGCAGGAGTGAGTTCCCAGAGAGTGGAGAGGGGGCCTTCTGGGCATCCGGAAGAGCAGGTGGGGGGAAGGTGAGAGGAGCGAGCAAATGGCCCATTCGGGGAAGTCCGAGTGTCCTGAGTTGATAGGAGCATGTGGCCTGGAGGGGTTCAGAAGGAAGGATGGGGCCAGACAGACAGCCAGTGAACCCACAGCCCTGGCCCTTGCAGAATGTCATAACATGGGTGGATGCAGTTATCGGGATCAGTACAATTGGAGAGGGACAATGTAAGGGTCACGGTCACCCAAGAACAATCAGCTGGGCATCATTAAGGAGGTGACTTTTGAGATGAGAGTCCCACTCAACATACACGTTTCCTTCTTTCCAAGACTTCTGTACCTGTCTTTCCCAAGGCACGTACCCAGGAATTATCTAGTTATACCTTAGTCTGGTGGTTCTCAATGTGTGGTCCTCAGCCTGGCATCATCTGGGACTGGCTGAAAATACAGATTCTCAGGCCCCACCCTGGACCTAATGGGGAAGCTCTGCGGGTGGGCCCTGCAATCTGTGTTTTAACAAGTTCTCCAGGGGATTCTGATGCTGTCAAAAGTTGGAGCACCACGGGGATCTTATAAAAATACATGTGTCGTGGCCTAGCCTCAGTCTAACTGAGGAATGGGGCCCAGCCAATAGGAGAGGTGAGGGTAAGGCCTGGGGCAGCACGTGCCCCCAAGTCCTTCTAGAAATTGGACAGTCAAAGGAAGGAGATGGACAATGAAGGGATGGCCGAGAACAGTGAACAGATCATAATGACAATAAAACAACACAGCCCTAGCTATAGCCATCAGCACTAATGAAACAGCAGATGCAAGAGCTACCATTTGATATCAGCCATCTTGCCCAGCATTTGACTTGTACAACCTCATTTGATCATCGCAGCAGCCCTTTGAGGTGGATGTAGCTTTTATCCCCATCTTACAGATGAAGAAATGGCTAAACTGGCTGATTCCCTTGCTAGCACCTCTACTTACTGCTCTGTAAAAATACAAGAAAATGTCTTTATAGGTTTTGTTGTGCAGATGAGAGAAAACAGAGAAACACAACTTTCTGGCTCTTCCAAGTGGAGTAGAAGAGAGAAGATGGTGGGAACAGAAGAAAAGCTACATCTGAATAGTGCCCTCAAAAGATGTTCATGTCCTGATCCCTGGAACCTGTGATTATGTGACCTTACATGGCAAAAGGGACTTCGAAGATGTGATTTAGTTGAGGACCTTGAGATGGGGAGACGATCCTGAATTATCCAGGTGGGTCCAATGTCATCATAGGGTCTTTATAAGAGGGAGGAGGAAGGGTCAGAGAAGGAGATATAACAATAGATGCAGGTGGGCCAGCTGAGTGGCGCGTTGGTTAAGAGTTGGCTTGGGAGCATGAGCTCTGAGGAGCAGGGCCACCAGTTTGGATCCCACATGGGCCAGTGATACTGCGCCCTCTACAGCTAAGATGGTGAACAACAGCTCGACCTGGAGCTGAGCTGCCGTGAGTGGCTGGCGACGGCGTAGGCTGCAGTGGGCTGCTGTGAGCTACTGCGAGGGGCTGGCAGTCGGAGTGAGCTGACAAGAGCCGCCGTGAGCAGCCATCCAGTGGGCGACCAATCTGCCTCAGCCGGGAAGAGCGCAATAATAATACCAACATGGGCCAGTGAAGCGACGTCCTCCACAACTAGACTGAGGAACAAAAGGACAGCAACTTGTCTGTTCCCCTTCCCCGATTCCCCAACGCTGTTCCCTCCCCCAATTTCCCAATTAAAAAAAATCTAAGCAACAACAACAACAACAAAAAAAGAAAAACAATAGATGCAGGAGCTGGAGGGATATGGTTACTAGCTTTGAAGATGGAGGAAGGGTCCACAAGCCAAGGAATGCAGGTGGCCTTCAGAAGCTGGAAAAAAGGCAAGGAAACAGATTCTGCCCAAGGCCTCAGAAGGACTGCAGTCCCACTGTCACCTTGATTTTAGCCCACTGAGACCCGTGTCCAACTTCTGATCTCTACAACTGTAAGAGAATAAATGTATTGTCTCAAGCCACCAAATCTGTGGTCGTTTGTTACAGCAGCCCAAGGAAACTAACACACTATCCATCATCAGCCCTGGGGAGGAATCCAGCTTTGAGCTCTCAGACTCCCAGTCCTTGCTCTGCCCAGTTCACTGCTGCCCCACTTGTCCACCTCCAGCATTGACCATCATCCTCAGTGGGCAGTGGCTGGTCTGACCCAACTTACACCTGAGTGCCCAGCACAGTGCTTGGCAAATAGAAGGTGCTTAAAAAGGTTTGTGGAAGGTTCGTGCATAGGGAGGGAAGGTGGGCAAGTGCTGAGCTGCCTGGAAGGTCTCAACGCCCCTGGGTGCTGGGAGTCACATCAGGACTGCAGGGAGCGGTAAGCAGCAGGCACATCGCCAAGGACAGCTGCATGCACAGGCGGCCTAAGGGGGTGGCAGTTAGAAGGCACAGACATGGGTTACAGAGCACATGCTTCTTCATGCTACACTGTTTCTCTTGGTGGTAGCTGAGCAAATGTCCCATGCTGTGCTCAGTACATCTGGCCCAAGTCCTCGCACTGTCTTCTCTCACCAGACCATCCTTTGTGGTTCACTCATCCATTTACCAACTATTTTTCTAGCTGACATTTCTCAAGTGTTTATTAACTTCCAGACTGTTTTCTTAAAAAAAAAATTTTTTTTTCAGTTACAGTTGACATTCAATATTAGATTAGTTTTAGGCCACCAACTTATTACTGTGGGTAAGAAACTATGCCTGGTGCCTTGGGAAAGCAGACACAGTCCCTGCCCCAAATCAAGAAAATATCCAAGCAGGTTTATTTGAAAGAATAATAATTAAGGGCCGGCCAAGTGGCGCATTGGTTAAGAACTGGCTTGGGACGCCAGAGAGCCCCGGTTCGGATCCCACATAGGAGGGCCAGTGACACTGCCCTCCACAGTTAAGATGCTGAACAACAGCTCAACCTGGAGCTGGGCTACTGTCAGTCGGCGGCAATGGCATAGGCTGCAGCCCCTG
>NW_017731369.1:4730380-4735689 GCF_001890085.2 Hipposideros armiger | reverse complement strand
TGGGCTGCCATAAGCTACTGTGTGTGACCGGCAGCCAGCGTGAGCGGCCGGCAGCCAGTGTGAATGGCCATCCAGAGGCCAGTGACCGATCTGCCTCAGCCGGGAAGAGCGCAATGATAATACTAACATGGGCCAGTGAAGCAACGTCCTCCACAACTAGACTGAAGAACAAAAACGACAGCAACTTGTCTGTCCCCCTTCCCCCAATTCCCCAGCGCTGTTCCCCTCCCACAATTCCCCAATTAAAAAAAAAACCACACTGAGGAAAATATTGGCAGCTCCTAAGTAACACTGATGAAGAAGGTTCTTCACAAATAAGAAGGCAGAAGAGAAGGAGAAAGGAAAAGACTGCATGTACACATAGGCGTGTATACCTGTGACCCAGCAGTTCCACTTCTGGGTATGAGCCCAGGAGAAATGAGGGCTTATATGTGCTCAAAGACGTACTTAGGAATGTGCATAGCAGTGTTATGTATAACAGGCCAAACTGGACACAATCTAAATGCCCAACCATGTGCAAATAGTTACATACACTGTGGCATATCCATGCAATGGAATACTTGAGATACTATTACACAGCCACAAAACAGAATGACTTACAGTGATGAAATCATGTTCGTGGACCAACACAGATAAATCTCGCTAAGATGACACGGAGTACGAGAAGCCAGGTGCAAGAGTGCCTAGATATGGCTTCTGTTATATGGGGTTCTAAAACAGGCAGCATGAATCCACGCTGATAGACCAAGTGTTGGTCAGCTTTGTGGAGTTTTAACTGGGAAAGGGCTTGATCCGATTCACTTCCCCTCTCCAGCCACGGATGAGGCTCTCTCCCCCTTTCCCCCACCCCTCCCCAGCACTGCACGTTACTAACTTCTTGAACCTGACCTATCAGCTAGGTGAAGGATGGTAGACTTTGAAGTGTGCACCCCTGATTTACAGTGACATTGGGGGCTGGGATGGCCTTCAGGGCTGGAAGTCAGAGGCAAGTGAGAGACTCCTACTGGACATCCTTTTTGTACCTTCCTGAATCTTGAATCATAGTAAGAACTGATGATGCAAAAAGGGAGAAACCAGTCCCGACCAAGCCTGGGGGTGGGGTTGGGGGCAGAGCTGGTGCAGCAGGGGAGGGGGCATCCCAGTGAAAGGGGATGCTCAGAAAATGAAAGACAGCAGGTGTGTTAATTCAGGAAGGTAAGAGACAGGAAGAGCCCCAGTGTGGACAGCACAGTGTGGGCAAAGGCTGTTCCCAGAGCAAGCTGGGAGGAGGCTGGCACTCTGGATTACACAGAGGACAGGAGGCTCAGATCCGGGCCTAGATCACTGCATATGAACCCAAAAGGGCCTGTCCAGTGCTTTTCAACGTTAGAGGGGAAAAAACCCTCAATGCAGCAAACTGGGAGGAGGGCGCATCACCAGACCCACGTCTCATTGATCTGGGCTGTGATTCTAGTGTCCCCCCGGGTATCAGCTGTGTGACCCTCAGCAAGTCCCTTGACTTCTCTGAGTCTCAGTTTTCTCCTCTGTAAAATGGGAATAATGAGACCCACACCAGGGAATTGCTGAGGCACGGCTTCTTCAATTCCAGCCTCAGGTCAAGATGCGTTTCAGAGGTGTTTCCCAGTTTCTGAAATTATATCTAGCGACTGTTTGTGATCTGTGTGTGTATGTAATGATGATGGTGTGCTCTCAGGCAGCAAGGAACTACCAACAGGACAAAACGAGACACACAGAGTGTGTGCCTTGTTTACGGGCAGCCAGGGCAGTCAGAGGGGCCACGTGAGGAGACGGCCAAGCTAGGTGGTGGCCAATGCGACCGGGGGCCAACGGTTGGCAAGGTAAGGAGACTGGTTACCTAGAAGGATGTTGTGCAATAAGGAAATACGCTGAGGATAATTGGAGCTGTCATTCTCAATGTTGGTGAAGGGAGTTACAAATAGAGAAAGAGGTGGCACTGCACTGACCCTGTGGTATTTATTAGATTGGAATCTATGGTTTTACACACACACACACACACACACACACACACACACACACACACGACATACCTCCTCTGAGAATACCCAGAAGCCATAATAACCCAATAGCATGAGCACACCTAGCACCAGGGCCGGATTTCTTAATATCATTCTTCCAGTAGAAAGAGCCAAGAATCCTGGGAGAAATGATTCCAGGGCTAGGGCAGGGAAGGGGCCAAACGAGCCTGGAATTTCTTATTATGCCCAGAAGTAGAGAAGTACTAAAAGGATGATGGAAAAAATGTCCAGAATTCACAAATGTTACCGTGAACGGGTTCCTGTTGGCCAATTATGGAACAATTGAGCATCAAAATAAAAAATTATGCTGGGGTGGGAGGCAGTTAGCTCAGGTGGCTAGAGTACAGTGCTCATAACACCAAATTTGCCAGTTTGATTCCCACATGGGCCAAGGAGCTGCGCCCTCCACTACTAGATTGAAGACGACTACTTGACTTGGAGCTGATGGGCCCCAGAAAAACACACTGTTCCCCAATAAAATTTCTAAAAAGAAAAATATGCTGAAATTTCACACGCTTAATAGAAATCCATGAGTTTATGATGATACATGAATGAATAAATAAATGACTAAATGAATGAGGGCAGGGGTGGCCGGTTAGCTCAGTTGGTTAGAGCACAGTGCACATAACACCAGGGTTGCCAGTTCGATCCCCACATGGGCCACAGAGATGAGCCCTCCACAACTATTGTAGATTGAAACAACTACTTGGCTTGGAGCTGATGGGTCCTGGAAAAACACACTGTTCCCCAATTTAAAAAAAATAGCATTTGTTTAGAAATTTTAAATATTAAAAAAAAAATAGGGGCAAGAGACAGCTAGCTCTTCGTTGTACCAGAACACTGAGTAATAAGCGAAGGAGGAATGATTAAATTAGAAAGCCACCCATTGTAAGAGTAATTGATTCAAGCAAAATCATCAATGGATGCTAACACTAAAGAGTGAAAATTGTCTGAGAAATGGGCTACTGACAGAGCCTCAACCTATCTCTCCAAAAAATACTTAACTAATTGCCACGGGAAAACAGTAGCTTTATAGAAGAGAAATCTGGCCAGTAGGAATAAAGAACTCAAGCACAGAATTCAGGCAGCCCTGGGTCCAAATTCCTGAGAGCAGTGTAACCCTGGACAAGTCACTGCACTCTCTAAGCCTCAGATTTCTGCAGGGGTGTTTGTAAGGATTCAAAATAACATGGTGCTGGGCCGGCCAAGTGGCGCATTGGTTAAGAGCTGGCTTGGGATGCCAACTCTGGACAGTAGGGCCCCGGTTCGGATCCCAAATGGGGGCCAGTGACACTGCCCTCTACAACTAAGATGCTGAACAACAGCTCGACCTGGAGCTGGGTTGCCATGAGTCACCAGCAACGGCGTAGGCTGCAGCCCCTGCTGCAGTAGGCTGCCACAAGCTACCGTGTGTGGCTGGCAGCCAGCGTGAGCAGCTGGCAGCTGGTGTGAGCTGCCAAGAGCCGCCATGAGAGGCTGTCCAGAGGCCGGCGACCAATCTGCCTCACCCGGGAAGAGCACAATGATAATACCAACATGGACCAGTGAAGCAGCGTCCTCCACAACTAGACTGAAGGACAGCAACTTCTTTGTTCCCCTTCCCCCAACTCCCCAGCGCTCTTCCCCTCCTGAAAATCCCCAATAAAATCTTTAAAAAAAAAATCATGGTGCATCCACAGGTGTTCACTGGAACAGTGTTCTAAACATTAAGTCCAGGAAAACACCTAAATGTCCATCAGTAGGGGGGTATGTTAAATAAAAATGCCTACACAGCCATTAAAGAAGAATGCTCTTGATCTGTGTATACTGCAGGGATGGGGAGGGCACAGGTGTGCAGAATGACCCTATGTATGTTTTTTAAAAAGAGACACATGCAGTTGGATGTGAATAATAATTACTGTGATCAGGTGCTGCCCTAAACGCTTAATGCAATCATTCCGCTCTGACAGCTCTCTGACATGTATATATTATGACCTCTTTGTACAGAAGAGAAAACAAAGGCATGGAAAATTGAAGCATTGGCTCAAGGTCTCACTACTGGCGAGTGGCAGAACTGGAATGTGCACCTAGGCAGCACAGACTCCAGAGCTCTTAACCACGGCCCCTCTAGAACTGTATAAAAGAGGGGCCAGCAACATCCAAGCAAACAGTAAACTGATTATTGCAAACTGATTGAACGTAAGCAGTGCCTACAGCAACCAACCCCCACCCCCACCCCCCACACACACACACACACACACACACACACACACACACACACACACACACACAGACCAAGGGAGAAAATGGATGCTAAGAAATTGGGGAGTGAAGGGGAATTTCATATTGTGCAAATTTTTATTGTGATTTATGAACAAAATTATGACAAGAAGGAAGAAAGAAGAAATGAAAAAGAGAAAGGGAAGGAAAATATGCATAGTTCCTGGTTCATAAAAGATAGTAGATAAATAGCAACTAATTTTAGCATAATTCGAAGGTTAGTGAAGGCAAAAATTGTTGCTTAAATGTCAATATGCCGGTATTGGGAGAGGGAGGTACAGAGCAAGGAACGGTCACAGTTTGCACCTGTGACAAGAATCACATGACACACTGAGGGGATGAGAGTTTCTCAGTGGCTCAGAGAGAAAAACTGGCAAGAGAATCAAGTCATCACACAGCAGGTGGTTGAGGTATCAGTGAGTCAATTCTAGCATGTCTCACCACTGAGAAGTATCATCAGGCTGCTAGCGGGGACCTTACATGAAATGCGCCTTTGTACATAGCTACTTGCCACAGTTGATGAGCACCAAGCATGGTAATCAATATGAAGTGAAGAAATATTCTTTCTACAATGCCTGATGTTCACTTTACCTTCAAGTGAATGAGCCAGTTCTACAGTTATCAACTGATGGCCTTTCAAATTGGTGTTCACAGGCTGTTTGCTGGCAGTCATGATTAACTATGAGGCTGGTTGTCCTAAACTAGCAAGCATATGTAAATGCCGTTTTGTACAGGTACATGTAATTAAGCTTCTCAGTATGAGCATTATCAAAATCAAATCAAATCAAAGAGTCTAAATAAATACTGGAACGCGAGAGTAATGAACATACTAACAAAAATAGATAACTCTGGAGCAGACTATGTACAAGGTGTGGCTCTGGTTTTTATGTGGATGATCTTGTTTAAGAAACTGTTTCTTGGGCCGGCCGAGTGGCGCGATGGTTAAGAACTCGCTTGGGATGCCAGCGGGCCCCGGTTCGGATCCCACATATGAGGGCCAGTGACACTGCCCTC
>NW_017731369.1:4716316-4729884 GCF_001890085.2 Hipposideros armiger | reverse complement strand
ACATGAGGGCCAGTGACACTGCGCCCTCTACAGCTAAGATGGTGAACAACAGCTCGACCTGGAGCTGGGCTGCCGTGAGTCGCCGGCGACGGCATAGGCTGCAGCCCCTGCTGCAGTGGGCTGCCATAAGCTACCGTGAGTGGCGGGCAGCCAGCGTGAGCGGCTGGCAGCTGGCGTGAGCTGCCAAGAGCCACCGTGAGTGGCCATCCGGAGGCCGACGGCCAATCTGCCTCATCCAGGAAGAGCACAATGATAATACCAACATGGGCCAGTGAAGCTACATCCTCCACAACTAGACTGAAGAACTTGTCTGTTCCCCTTTCCCGATCCCTCAATGCTGTTCCCCTCCCGCAATTCCCCAATAAAATCTTTAAGAAAAAGGCTACCACTGGCCAAAAGCACCAAAGAAAAAAAAAGAAAAAGTTTCTTCCTACCACTGGCAGCCTCTGAGACAGCTTCCAATTATCCCTGCCTCCCCATATTTACACCCTTGTAATCCCCTCCCCTTGAGAACTACACTTCTAATCAATAGAATATGGCAGAAGTGATGAGCTGTCCCTTCCAAGATTGAGTTATAAAAAGACTGCGGCTTCCAGGTTTTGATGGGGCTCCCTCAATCTCTCTTAGATAAGTCTTCCTTGGGGAAGCCAGCTGCTGAGCCAAGAGGCAGCCCTATGGAGACGTCCATAGAGCCAGGGTCAGAGAGCTGCAAACAACCGTGGCTGCAAGCTTGCAAGCAGGTCCCTCCCCCTTCTATTACACAAGTCTGTTGGAACCCAGTCTTCTCCCTGCAGAGCCCCAGGAAGATGAATCAGTTCACCAACTGGGTAGGTAGTGCAGGGTGGAGCCACGGCAGTCTCGGTTAAGAGATGGGAGCCCTTGAGGGCCCAAGATAACTTCCCCAGAGTCATCCTGGAAGCAGGAATTTCTGGTCCAGCACTATCCTTACCCAACATTCAGGTCAGCAAAGAGAAGCCCTTTTCCAGTAATTAAGGGGGCTTCTCGAACACCTTTCTTTTCATTACACTGGAAATACAGCCAGATTGAGGCAGCATCAGAGCTAGGAGAACTGTGCTTAGTTAGGTTCAGAGTCTGACACTCCTAACTCTGGGTCCACCCTGGTCCCCATCCCAACCACCTGTCCCCCGCCCAGTCACTCTGCTCTTTGTTCTCCACCGTACCTGAGGCTGTGGGATCTTACACATCTCTTGGTTTATCTGTTGGCTGTCAGCCTCCCCCATAAGCTTTGTTTTGTACAGAGCTGTATCCTTCCCGCCTGGCCCCACCTGTGAGTCCCGATGTCCTCATCTCTCACATGATTAACATAAAACTTCCCTCGGAGTGAAGAGACCCAGGCAGAGACACAATAAGTTCTCAATAATAACTGCTATTATAACCGGGGTGACTTGGCAAAGTGGTTGGGGGTTTCAGTGACTGCCCAGGATGCCATATACAACAAGTGCTCTTAAAAGAGTTAGGACTATTGTGGAAATGATCACTGTAGCAAACTTGGTTTCTTCTTCAAAATTTCTTGAGAGGAAGAGCGTTCCAACCGGAGGATGTTAAGTGTGAGAGCAAAGGAGGTGTTTGGGCGGTGAGCTGAGCTGGCAGGAAACAGGTTGCCTCACCCAACCTCCCTCCCTCATCACACTCCTCACCTACCCTTAGTGTAATTTTCTGGGATTGCACAAGGCCACCTTTACAGACAGGACACTTTGTGTCTCAGCCAGTCTTTGCTGCTGGCTGCCTGGGTCACCAGTGTCCCCATCACTCCACACTGCCAAGCTGTCACACGCCCCTTCAGGGTGCATCTGAGAACACGGGGTCCACAGCCAGATGGGCGAGCCCCTCCCCCACCCCAATACCTACAGACAGGTTGAAGACCTGTCTCACCCTTGAGGGCTCCTCTGAAAAGCATTTGGGGCATGATGTCCACTTGGTGCAGAGATCAAATTCACCCCAGCATTTCTATTCATGTTATTTCATCCCTATACCTGACACACATGGCTCACCTGGACATCCCATAAAATCTGATTGGAACTGACTACACATCAGGAATGTCTGAAAAAATGCTCAGCTTAAGGCAAAAATGAAAAGATGGAAAGAAAAAAAGAATTAATGTAAAAGAGGCAACCATGTTGGCAAACTAACTTCAAACTCCTTTAACAGAGCACAGTGCACGGTATTTAAGTAGAGAAATGGATTTTGGCAAAATAATCAAACTCTATATACAATCCATGCACATGTCACTTCAGAAAAAATGAAGATTACTTGAGAACTGCTAGTTACCCAGTCCTGTGGTCTACCACCCCAGTGCCAGAATTCACATATTAACATCCATTTATAAAATACTATTTTTAAATGCACAAATATTTATGAATTGTACAACCAAAATGTTTTGACTACTGCCGTTCTTTGGGAGGAAAATTAAATATTTTAAATCAAGTTTTTCCAGCTGATCTTTCTCATTAAAAAATAAATTTAACTTTGAGGTTTCCATATAGCAGTCAAAAGGCAGGGTTGTATTCTCAGGAGCACCTATTTCAGGGGACTCTTTCAGGAATTTTATTTTTGAATGACTGATTAAGCTTTTTCAAAGAAAGAAAGGGCCATGAACCAGAGATGCTTTTGCATAAATTCAGCGCCCTCTGCTCTGGCACCACGAAGAGTTCTGTTTACAAACTAAAGAGAAAGTTGTTGGGTGACTGGTCACCACCTTCACCTCTGGCTTCTCCAAGTGGAAAGGCTTTTCGGGGACAGCTGTGTCACAGCTTGTCCACTGGGAAAAACTCCCCTGCCCGAGAATCCTGTTGGTTTGTCCTGGAGGGTCCCATGGAGCTTGCAAAGCCAACATACAAATCTGAGCAGTTTTCAAAAAAGGGCGCTGGAGATGTGTGGGAGTCTCCTACCTTGAGTTCCACAATTATTGGTATTATTGCTAAAACATGTGCGCAACAGTTTTCTGTTGCTGCTGTTTTTCACATCGTTCCCCCCCCCCCCACCACACACACACACCTCCTCCTTTTCTCCCCAATTCAAGCAGCTTTTAAAAATTCATGTAGCAGCCTGGATGTGAGACCCGGGAATGTCTCCGGACTCGGAGAAACCTTGGTTAAGTTCCTAGCGAGGTCATTTGCTAGCTGTGTGCCCCTTGAGGGGCATATTTAACCCATCTTGGCCTCAGTTTCTCATCCGCAAAAATGGGCTGGTGAATTAAGAAGGGTTAAGTGGCCGGCGCGCGAACGGGGTCTTGGGGTGGGGTGGATGGCAGTAGGGTGGGGGGTTCAGGTCGCATGCCCCGCGCCGGTCGCCCAGGCTCACCAAGGTTTCCAACTCGCCCCGCTCCAGCGCCTCGTATTGATGGCCCGCGCGGGAGAAGCCTAGTTTCTGCAGGAACTTGGAGAAGCGTGTCTCGACCATGGTGAGCGACAGAAACTCCTTGCCCAACCTGCAGTCACGCCGGCGGCCGCCCTTGCCTGCGTGTCTCGGTCCCCGGCGAGGCCAGGGCTGGTTGCGCGCGCCCCAGCCTCCTGGGTCAGGTCCAGGTTACCAGGGAGCCGCCTACCTGCCCGCCACAGGTGAGGCCCCGCCCCCGGGGCGGGGCTGCGCACCCGGCAGCACTTGTTGTACCTGGCCCCTCCCCACCCCGCGAGCTCGCGTGGGACTCTCGAGAGAGCAGCGGCCTAGGGAGGCCCGGGCGGTGCTACTGCCCTTCAGGACTCGGGCTGTTTCCTAAACTTGCCGGATCATGAGAGTCACCTGGAACGGGGAATAGGGAGGAGGTGGGAAGCCAACACTTGTTTAAAATGCCGATCCCCAGACCCCGTCCCTGCCCTGAGTCCTTGGGTCTGGAGCCGGCTAGGAAGCTGGACTTTAACAAGAGGCCAGGTGATTCTCTTGCGGAACCCAGTGGTCAAACACAAAGCTCTGGGAGCTCAGCGCACGTGAGCCGAGTCACACTCCCTTCCGCTGCTGTGTGGCCCTGGATAAGCTACACGGCCCCTCTGAGCTAGCGGTTCCCTAGTCTGTAATGGAAAGAGAGAGCTAAGACCTTACCTCCAGGGAGGTCCCTGGTAGTGAAACCCAGTACCGGGAGCACCCCGCAGCCTTTGGGCTGTGTGGTTTTGGGTGATTTCCGAGCCCTTCCTTCTCATCTGCAGAATGGGCTTCTGGACTTGCCCATCGTGGGACCTCGGGCAGGTTTCTTAAATGTTCAGAGCCTTAGTTTACTGGTCTGTAAAATGGCCACCACGATAGCGCCTCCTTCACAGTGAAATGGAGAGGATTTAATGGACGGTGTTGCATAGGAAGGGCTCAAGGCAGGGCTTGGCACAGCTTATGTTGGCATCTTCATCACCACAGGGAAGTCGCTGGGCTCAAATGCCTCCCAAAGTATATGAGTGAATGTGCAGTGGAGACGGTGCCCAGCCTCCGAGAGGATGTATCGAAAAGTGTAAGGGCTCCGGCTTCTCATGGGACTGCAGTCGGTAACAAGACCCACCACTAGGAGGGAGGTGGCTTTGGGGAAGGCTGTGCCACTCCTCTGTGTCTCAGTTTCCTCATCTATAGGGTGTGTGTGTGTGGGGGGGGATCGATTAAGGACATAGTGTGTGTATTTACCCATTAAATTGTGCTGCGCCCTTTTTTTCACAGTGAAAAGTCATCATTTTGCTATTGAGTACAACACTCTGTGCATTGACTCGTTTCTTCTGAGCTCATTGGCAAAGGGCGTGAGGAGGCTGTGGCACTGCACAAAATGTGGAACGCTTCATGAGTTTTCCTGTCATCCTTGCACAGGGGCCATACTAATCTCTGTACCATCCCAATTTTACAGTAGTATATGTGCTGCTGTAGCGAGCACTGTGCTGCCCCTTTGAGCAAATATTTGCCTCTTACCTCTTCTGCTCCCCAAGGGGTGGCCCCTTTAGCCCCATTCAACCTGATGAACAGTTCTGGTGGCCCTTTTTGTGTCTCTGGCCTCTTCCCCCTTTATCAAAACAAAAGAGGCTGCAGGCATCTTGCTGCCCGGCTCTACCAATTTCAACAAAGGCCCCTAAATAATGGGAAAAGCAAAACTCTGGTATGAGTCAGTTCAGATTTGAAGCCCAGTCCTGTTCCTCTCAGACGTGTGACCTTAGGCAATTTTCTTCACCTCTCTCCGCCTCTGTTTACTCACCCACGAAATAAGGATGATATAATCTACTGGGTCAGGATTCCAGTCGGAAAACAGATAGCACCCTCACACTGAGTGATTTGGGGAAAAGTTTGATAAACAGGCTATTTACAAAGGTGTGAGCAGGGTATAGTGAAACCCGAAGGGTTGGATTGTGCAATTGCTCAAGATTAGCCACAGTGAAAAAATGCTGCCATCCAAGGCCTGGAAGGCAAGAGGCAAGAGTAGTTACTTGGAAGAGGCAGCAGTGTGGAGCTGAGAACTTAGTGGTGGGAATGGCTCTGAATGGAAGCCACGGATGCAGCCTCCTGGGCCCAAGACCCAACGCAGAGTGGAAAGTGAGTCTGTAGGAGCAAAGGGGAGATAGCTGGAACTGACCTCCCAGCCCTGTTGCACAGATCTGAGCTCAGGCTTGCAGTGTAGAGTACCTAGCAGTACCTGACATTAGTTGGTCCTCAGAAAAGTCTACTATTCATATCAAAGAGTGCATATGAATTTGGCTCGGTTATTTCTCAGGTTCTTTCCAACTGGCGTTCTGTTTTTTTTTTTTTTTTTCGGTTCTGTAATTTTTAAGGCAGTGTCGGATCCAGGGAGGAAACACACCTTGTTGGCATAGAACTTCATGCTTTCCCAAGGGTGTTAATCAGGTATCCTTTCTCCAGGTGGTGCAGCCCATTTATAGGGTGATGTGTTGGTCAAATACCTTTCCCTTGAAAACCCAGTCTCTTGAATCTGATCACCGTAGCCTCTGTTCCAACTCAGAGATGTCAAGGCTGGAATTCATGAATTAGATTTGAGAAGGCCCAGGGCATTCAGGAAGAAAACTCTGGGTAGTGGATATTGTGAAACACCTGGATCTGTTGGGATGAAAAAAGTTATGGAGTAGACCACAGAGAAAGCAGTTAAAGATAAGGTATGTGACTGAAAGCAGCTGAATGGGTCCCCTTTGGCTTACGTTTATTTAAATTTTTGTTTTTGTTGCATTGTACCCAGAAGCTGCAGCCTGCACTCATGTCTACTAAATTTCTTAATTTGTTGAGACTTTGTGCCTGGTATGTATGCAATGTATGTAAATATTTTAAAAAGTTGGTATATTCTTTGTAAGGGTATTGATAAGCTGTACTCTTTTTTTTTGTAAATTAGTTCTGTATCTATTTATTCGTACGTTTAGTTATATTGTTTACGTCTTTATTTTTCACTACTTGATCTGATACAGGAAGATAAGGAAGAGTTTAACATTTCCCAATTTAACTGCTTTCTTGTCCATTTTTTTCAATGTCTGTCTGAATTTATGCTTCTTTGTTGGTTAGTGCATATGATTTACCTGTTCATTATAACTCTTGTGATTGTTTAATGCCATCTGCATCTCATTAAAATGTATTCCTTAAATTTTACTTTGTAGAGTTAATATTGCCACTGTTTCTTCCGTGTGGCTTAAATCTGTGTGATCTATGCTTGATCTTATCTGTAGCTGTCTTGTTTCATTTTCCACCAGACTGTAAGCTCTGTGAGATCAGGGAACTCTTCCATCTTGTTCACTGTGCATCCACGCAGTGTCTGTCATGATAGACAAAAATACTTATTGACCATGCCTTTCTCATAAACAGCAGATCATTGAAATTTGTTTTGAATCTAATTTGAGATTATCTACTTTATAATATGGAAATGTATCTACATTGTTAGAGTTCTTACCACAAGACTGACTTCTATCATCCTCTTTCATGTCTTCTCTCCAAGCTTTTTGAGGTAAGCACTCTGCTGTTTGCTGTCATCTTTTACTTCGATTTCAGAATAAACATCCTATTGAAAATTCCGTCAGGAACCATCTGAAAGCATTTCTGAAATAGAGGCAATTACTTATAGCATCTCTTTTGATTCCCTCTTACAGGTGTAAAGGAATTTTGTTTCTGATTTTCATTTTTCTTTTTCTTATTTATGCTTCTTCTCCTATTCTTAATAATTTAATCTAACTACCCAAACCCTTATTTTTTGAGTCTTTGTGTGTGTGTGTGTGTGTGTGTGTGTGTGTGTGTGTGTGTCTCCACTTTCCCCAAGAATTACATCCTCCTATTTCTATTTGTTTTCAACATCCTTTCTTACCTCTGTCACTTTGTTTGGATCCCATGGTGATCAGCAACACTGACTTCAAGATTTTTTTTCCTTTAAGACTTTTGTTCCTGCCTTCAACCTGCTGAATTCTAGAGTCTACTCTCAAGGACTCAATTCAGACAAGGGAATTTCCTGGGAAACTTTCTGAGGTTCGTAGGTCAGAGTGATCCTGGGGCTTTGGCCAGCTTTGGGAGTCAAGGGCGGGACTCAGCCAAAAGCATCTAGCCTTTCTTGAATATCCGCTCTGGGCACCTTGAATAATGAGATCATACTCTTCAACTCCCATTCACTCTTTACAGGAAAGTGGTGTCATTTCATTTTCCATAAATTATTTCCCAACAATACATCCTGTTGGGGAGTCTCAGTACAATCCCAAGGCACCTGAAATTTATTTGGAAATAAATCTCATTCACAAATTATAAGGTTGGCATTTGAAGGCACCCTTTTCAGAAGGAGTATGGTATACAAAGGGCATATTGTGTGTGTGTGTGTGTGTGTGTGTGTGTGTGTGTGTGTGTGTGTATTTTTTAGGACCTAGTGTGAAGTTATGGCTCTTGACATAAACCTTCAATTCTGTTTGTTTTTTAATGGCTATGCACACAGGCAACAATATAATAATTTTATAAATGAAATTTTTAGTTTAGGGAGGTAAAGCCACTTGCAGTTATTCAGCAAATCTTTTTAAGCACTTGCTATATGGCATTGGAGGTAGACCACTGAACATAATAAACTCTATCTGCGCTCTTGTGTCTTATCTCCTACTGGGTGCCAGAGGCTGCAAACAAATCAATGTGTAATGCAATGTCAGGCAGTGAATGTAGTGGGTTGAGTCATGCCACCCCTCCCCACCAAAGCATATGCCCATGTCCTAGCCCCCAGAAACTGTGAATGTAACTTTACTTGGAAAAATAATCTTTGAAGATATAATTAAGTTAAGGATCTCAAGATGAGATTATCCTAGATGAACTGGGTGGGCGCTAAAACGAATGACTGGTGAGAGACACAGACACAGGGAGGAGGCCACGTGAAGATAGAAGCAGAGGTTGGAGTGATGTGGCCACAAGCCAAGGACCACCTGAGGCCACCAGAAGCTGGAGGAGGTAAGGGAGCATCCTCCTCTAGACCGTTCAGAGGGAGCGTGGCCCTGCGACACCTTGACTTCAGACTTCTGGCCTCCAGCACGGGGAGAGAATAGATTTCCGTTGTTCTAAGCCACCTAGTCTGTGATCACTGTTTCAGTGGCCCTAGGGAGCTAGTAGACGGAGCAAAGCTATGAAGAACAGTAAACAAGATGGGGGCTGGAGAGGGAGTGGGGCTTTCGTAGCTAGAGCAGTCAGAAGAGGTGGCATGTGAGCAGAGACCCGCGTGAGATGAGAAGCGACTCTTGTGGATATCTGGGAGGGCAGTGTTCCAGGCAGAGGGAAGAGAAAGAGCCAAGGACCCAGGTGAAAATAGGCTTAGCTTGTGTCACCGTAGTGAGACCCACTTATGTGCAACAATTCACCCATTTGCACCAAAACTGTGGCCATGCTCACAACACACAGAGCCTATTTCCAGGCCCGCTTCATGTCCTATTGTCTTTGTCACTTCTGCCATAGTCATTGTGTGCTAAACGAGAAAGAAACATCAGCTGAGCACTTCCTACAGCTGGGAGCATTTCTGGGCTTCCAAGGGGGCTTCATCCTCCAGGAGAGACAGGGCACAGCCCTGCGGATCATGACACCATGTGCCAAATGTACGTGCCTTGGGACTTGCTAAATCCCAAGAGGTAAATGCCTAGCACAGATGCCACTGCTCCTTTCTCCTCTTACATCCATGGCAGACATCACCATTCAGGCAGGGAGTGACATTTCCCCGTTGGCTGGGACAGGCCTGGGAATCCTTCTCCTTATCACACTTTAAGTAGCTACCAACAATTGTTTAGACCTGGCACATGAAGAAACCTATTTACCAAAAGGCTTTCAGAGAGGAAGGAATGATCATGGGTGGGGGAAGGTTATGGAACCATCTGGAAAGTGGTGGCATGGTTGAAGGAGAAGATCTCTATATGTAAAGTCCACAACTTAGACAAGGATTCACTCTTGGTGGTGTATAGTCTGTGGGTTTTTGACAAATCCTGACGCCATGTATCCACTATTACTGGATTATTCAGAATAGTTTCACGGCCCTAAAAATCTCCCGTGCTTCACCCCTTCGTCTCTCCCTCACCCCGAACCCCTGGCAACCACTGATCCTTCTCTTTTCTCAATAGTTCCGTCTTTCCTGGACTGTCATATAGTTGGAAATCTGATTCTCTTTCAAAATCTGCTCTCATTTAAAAAAATTCAAAAGCATCCAGACCTGTCACCCAGCGTCAAGAGAATTCCAGAACAAAGCCAAGAGTCCTGAGACCTTCCATGTTTAAACTCACCAGACAATGCTCCCCGTGGTGTCTTGGAGGTGACCAACCATCCCAGTTTGGCTGAGATGGTCCCAGTTTTAGCACTGAAAGTCTTGGCATCCTGGAAAATCCCTTAGTCTCAACAAGGTTCGTGTCCCCTCCCTTCCACCCCAGCACAGTTCTGAGATTCATGACTGCTTATGTCACCCCCTCGCTGGAGGGCTTCCTTTTCCTCAGGGTAAATTCTAGACTCTTTTACAGGCCACAGCAGAGCCACAGAGCCCTGGCCCCCGACTCTCCCCACCTCCCTGCTCTGGCCATACCAAACCCTTCTCAAAGGCCCAGGTGCATGCTCTCTCCTCTCCTCTTTGACCTGAGCTGTCCCCTCTACCTGCAAGGCTCCCCAGCGATACCCTCACCCAAACTCCCCTCCAACTCCTGCTCACCCTTCACGTTTTATCTGAATTGTTGCTTCTCCTGAGAGCCCCCCCCCCCTGATCCCTGGACCAAGTGAGAGGTACTGCAAAGGTATCCCCACTGTCCCAGTGGTTTCCACAAAGTCATGGCACTTTATTACCTTTATGAGTTTAAAAGAAGGTGCTCAGTGCAAATAGCTCAAATGTCCATCAGCAATGAATGGCTCAACAGGACATGGTCCATCCAGGCAGTGGAATATGACTTAGCCATAAACAGGAATGAAATACGGATCACGTTGCAACATGGATAAACCTTGAAAGCATTATTCTAAGTGAAAGAAACTAGACACAAAAGGCCACATATTGTATGATTTCATTCCTAAGAAATGTCCAGAATAGACACATCCATAAAGATAGAAAGCAGATTGGGGGCTGCCAGGGGCTGGGGAAGGGGGAAATTTGGAGGTATGAAGTTTCTTTTTGGGGTGATGGCAATGTTCTGGAATTAGAGGGGATGGTTGTAGGACCTCGTGACTATATTAAAACCCACTGAATTGCGCATTTGAAAGTGGTCAAAACGGTGAATTTTATATTATGTGAATTTTATTTCAATAAAGATACATTTTAAAAGGAGGCACTGAATATGTCTTTGTTGAATGGAGAATGAATGAGTTAATATTTTAGTTAAGCCAGAAAGCCCGATCAGAAGTTGAATGTATGACTTCTGTTGGCTTTCTAGCGTAATAAAAAGAGTTCAAAGTTCCTAGTTACTCCCTTTGAAAGTTCCTAAGCCTGAGGTCTCCCAAGTTAGGCTGTGCCTGAAAGGGTGGGGTTAGTTCTCAGTGAGGTAGCCGGTAGAATGGGGCAGGACCTTCTTTTCCTGGGTTTGGTGCAGCCTCCCTCTGCCAGGGCTCGATTCCCTGGGGCTGAGAAATTCCGAAGGGGCTTGGAATCCCTTCAAGTAAGGAAGCAGAGAGGTGGTGGTCTCTCCCCAACCCTCCCGGCACCCCCTGCAGTCAATCTTCCGTGCAACAGTCTGAGCGACCCTGCAAAAGAGAACACAGGGCATCCCACTCCCCTGCTCAAAGCCCTCCACGGCTTCCCACAGAAGATGCCATTGCACACATCCTGTCCGCGCTCCCCTTTAAGTGAAGGGTGCCTCCTGTTGCTTCTTGCTCGAAGGATTTTATTTTCATACCCTGGGCCAGGAATATCGAGTTCATAGCCTGAGGCATGGTCTACATGGTGTCCCAGGACCCTCCCAAAGGATCAGGACCCAGTCCTCCACAGGGGTAACTATTGGGAGGACACACCCTTTATTTTCCCTGTCTCACTTCCCTACTCCCCTACTTCTGTTTCCTGGGATCTCACCCTGGGATCTGGGAGCCCTGGTATTAAAATCAGATGCCTCATACTGGCCCACGAGGTGCTGCGCTGCGGTTATCTGGCCCCATCTGTCGACCCCGCCCTTCCTGCCCCAGTGAGCCCCACCCCACCAGCCTCCTGGCTGTTTGTAGAAAAACTTAGCTTGGTCCAGCCTCCTGGCCTTTGCACTTCAGGAGCCCCCTCCACCAGAATGTTCTTCCCAGCAACTCACAGGGCCCAGTCCCCCCTCCTTTCAGGCCCAGACGTAAGTGTCCCCTCCCGACGGAAGCCTTTCCTGTGCATTCTGATGAAAACACATCCTCATCCCGCCCCGCTGGTTTTATTAATATTTTGTAATAGTTCATTGAGCAGAACGTATACTTTGTGTACTTTCCTGTAGGTAAATCTTGCTTCAATAAAAAAATCTTGTTAAAATTAAAAAAACAACAACAGACGAAAGTTTAATAAGAAACAAGATATTAACACAGTCTTAAAGTATGCCCCCCAAAGATACTTATTCATTACAAAGGGAAAACAGTCACTTTACAGAGGAGAAACGTGGCAGACCCCACATTAACCAAGGAAACAGCAAGACCATGACCAGCGATGGGACAAATGACATCATATGTGGCCCCAGAAACCATGGACCAAGGAGAACAAAACGTCGCTCCTGGGGTATTCCTGGCAAAGTGCTTAACACATTCCATCATGAGGAAACAGCACACCCACATTGAGGGGCATCCTAGGAAATGAATAGCTTGTACTTTTCAAAAATGTCAACATCAGGAAAGACGAAGAAAGGCCAGGGAATGTTCCAGATCAAAAGAGACCAAAGAGTTGTAACAATCAAATGCAATTTATGATCCTGGGTCAGATTCTGGACACAGAAAAACAAATGTGTTTACCTTTTGTTATAAAGGACATTAGAGGGACAATTGGTGAATTTGACTAAGGTCTGTAGATAGTATTATACTGATGTGAATTTCCTGATTTTCATCATTGTACTCTAGTTATGTGAGAGAAAGTCCCTTTTTGAAAGTGCACCCTAAAGTTTTAGGGGTAAAGAAGGGAGCGGGGAAAGAGAGAGTGCACACATGCACGCAGACTTGGAGAATCTGGTGAAGAATATGTGCAAATCTGAGAAGGTCGCATATTGTATGATTCTACTGTGTAACATTCTTGACATGAAAAAATGATAGAGATGGAGAACAGGTTAGTGGTTGGCAGGGGTTAGGGATCCTGTGGGGAGGAGGATGGGTTTAACTATGAAGATAGAGAGAAGGAGAGCCATGTGGTGATGGGGCAGTCCTTTATCTTGATGGAGGTGGTGCTTACATGAGTCTATATAAGTGATCAAATTGCATAGAAACCACATACCCACATTGTAGCATGTCAGTTTCCCTGATTTTGATAGAGCATTGTAGTTATGCAAATGTAACCATCGGTGGATATGGCCCTGTGGTTATGTAAGATATAACCATCCGGGGACATGTCACTGTAGATATGGAAGATGTAACCAGAGATATGGCGTTGTGCTTACGGAAGACGGAACCGTCGGGGCACATGGCGCTATGGTTATGTAAGATGTAACCACTGAGCAAAGGGCAGACAGGGCTTCTCTGTACAATGTTTGTTGCTTTCTGTGAATCTGTAATTATTTCAAAATAAAAAGTTTAAAAAGTAGAAGAAATAGCGCTCCTCTGTCACCCTAAATTTCTCTCTCCTGATTTATTTTGCTCCATAGCTTTTATTCACTGACTTCATCGATTTGTGTATGTTTACCATCAGCACTCCCCCCCCTCCGTCCCCTCCCCCCACACACACACACACACTAGACTGTCATCCCCATGACGGCAGGCAGCAAATTCATCCATATCTTAATTTATTTATTATTTATTTATTTATTTTTAAAGTTTTTATTGGGGAATTGGGGATGGGAGCAGCGCTAGACAATTGGGGGAAGGGGAACAGGAAAGTTGCTGTCCTTTTGTTCTTCAGTCTAGTTGTGGAGGACATTGCTTCACTGTTCCAAGTTGGCACCATCATTGCGCTCTTCCCGGGCGAGGCAGATCAGTCGCCGGCTTCTGGACGGCCGCTCACTGCGGCTGCTGGCCGCTCACACTGG
>NW_017731369.1:4712889-4716171 GCF_001890085.2 Hipposideros armiger | reverse complement strand
CGACTCACAGCAGCCCAGCTCCAGGTTGAGCTGTTGTTCAGCATCTTAGCTGTAGAGGGCAGTGTCACTGGCCCTCATATGTGGGATCCGAACCTGAGCCCTCTGGCGTCCCAAGCCAGCTCTTAACCAATGCGCCACTCGGCTGGCCCATATCTTCCTTACTTTATTCCCAACACCTAGAAGAGTGCACAGCACATAGTAGGCACTTAACATTTTGCCGAATTGATAAACAAATAAGAGAGCCATAGCCAGAGGCAACTGAAAGGACCACAGTGAAACTGAAGGGTGGCAAGACCAGGGATAGTGACCATCCTGAAGCATAACAGGCACCTGTGGGAAGACAGGGCTCTCCCAGGGTGGCAGGACTAGGTGCTGCAGCTGCTCCTGCCATAGTCAGCTTCCTCCTTGCTTTGGGTCTTGCTGTCTGGACACAAAGGAACTTCTGATAACCAGGTTGGGCGGTGAAAGAGCAGTCACTGTGAGCCCGGTTTAACCAGTAGGAGAGCTGGTTCATTCATTCAACAAATATTTATTGAGAGCCTGCAGAGAGGAGAGAGGTAGCTTGCAGCAGGGTGATAACAATACTAGGGAACAATACCACTGACTGGGTGCCAGGCTCTGCGCTCAGATTTCCGCCCTCGCTCAAGCCTCGTAACACATACCATATTTGCTGTCAGCACCCCCATTTCACAGAAGAGGGAATGTAGTAGATGATGTGGTCCTCTGCCCAGGTCCCCTGGGATCCCTTTGTGTGTGTGTGTGTGTGGGGGGGCGCTCCCCCTTCTAAAATCCAGCAGCTTTGGATCTCTGGAGGCCTCACGTGGCAGTGCCCAAGACCAAGGTGCCTGGAAATGTCCGGAACCAGTGAACTCAAGACAGAAGCCCAGCTCCTTGGCCCCGGGAAGGACAACTCAGTTGGAGCTCACCTTTCAGAGCTCCCCGCTGGCCAGGCTGAGCCTGGGCCCTGGCCTGAAACCACACCCTTGCCTCTCCTGTTCTGTCCCCTCCCTTATCAGTTTTTGCTGGAAGGACATCTTTCACAAACCACTTGCCCATGAGTCTTGTCTCAGGCTCTGCTTCTGGGGGACCCAGAAGAGCGGGACACAATTGGAGGCACAGAGTGGTTAAGTAACTTGACTACAGCCACACAGCTAAGCAAAGAGGGAAAGCCAGAAGCTGTGTCCCTGGAGTCTGATGCCAGAACCTACCCATCCATCATGCTGCACTGCCTCCATGGAGGGAGTCATTCATTCACAAACCTGTTGTGACCATCCCCTGCTGCGAGGCTCAGAGCCGATGATGGCCAGTAGGATTCTCAGGCCCCGCTTCAGAACTCTCAGATTATTTAAGAAGGCAGTCTCAACCTCATCCATTTGATCATTCACCAATTCAATGATTTGGTGTTGAGGACCTACTATACAGCTGCACCATGCTACATGTTGGGAGAGAGAGGATTGAGACATGGTCCCTGAGCTCCAAGAGCTCTGGGTCTGGTAGAGAAGGAGCAAACCACGTGGTGTGTGTCCCAATGTCACTGTGTGCAGGACCCAGTGGGAACATAAAGGAGTATATATGTCAGTCTACCCAGGAGTCTCAGGCTGCAGGGAGCAGACACAGAGCTGGATCTAAAGAGCGTAGAGGCATCTGGCCAGGAAGAATGGATGGAGACACACAGTCTAGGAGAGGTGCAGTTGCACAACATCCCAGGCTCTTGGTTGGGGCTGAAAGGAGGACTCGTAATCATAGCAAGTGTGCTCTTGTGCCAGCTCCAGAGAAAACACCCACAGTGGTGGCCCTTACATCACACCCTCCTGTGGGAAAGGTTTGTATGGGGCCAGAACCCAGGCACCAGTTTAACGGCTTCTCCACTTCTTTGGGACTTTGAACCATGTATCTCATCCTTTCAGCCTGGGTCCATCTTATCTCTAAAAGGGGAAAAGTTATACACATCTTGCAGGTGGTCATGAAGGTTACATGAGGATTACCTGACCCGGGGTAAGCCCTGGATAGACTCCAGCAGGGCTGCTAGGTGGGCTTGGGCAGGTTGGGCAGGGGTCTAGGAGCACCGATCACCCATCTGCAGATGCTCATGGCAGAGAATGGGCACCCTTTTCAAACCCCTGCAAAGCATGTGGTTGGACTAGCAGCACTGCTGCCTATGGGAGCTGATGGATCACAGGGCGCCACCACTGAGCCCTGCCTGGGGAGGGGTTCTTTGGTACCCACACGTGAGCCCCATACTCTAGCGCTGTTCATCGGAGCTCGGAGCTTCACACTCTCCATGGATCTTTGTGCTAAGTGGGGCAACAAACGGGCAACATGACGGGAAAGTGGGAAGGGTTTCCGCAGACAGCAGGATTGGCACTGACACGTAGGGGAAAAAAATCCACTTTGGGCCAATTCTCACTCTACCACTAACTTCCGGGAGTCCTCAACAAACCGCCCCACTTTATGAGCCTCATTTCTTACAAGTGAGAACAGAAGAAGAATGCCCACCACCGGGGCTGTTAAGGACTGACTGAAATGAGCTTAAATGAGGTGAGGCAAAAGCACTCAGCTCCATGCTGCTCCTGACTTTGAACTGAATACCCAACCACACCCCTTCACCTATGAAAGCGCCATCTTCTCAAAGTTATTGAATTAGCCTCTATATTTTGTTCAAGTTTTAAATGTTTCATTCGTGTGTTTTCATTAAAAAACATAATTCTCTTTATTCTTCAGGGCCCGCCCGGCAGCATGGGGTATTATAAATCAAAAAAAAAAAAAAAAAAGAAAGCTTTTCTTTCTCGGTCTCGAAATTTTTGCCTTAGCTGTCAGAAAACTCAGTGCCTTATTTAGCCTTCAGTTAATGCTAAACTTCACCTGGCTTAGAAATCACACAATCAGAAATCACCCAGCTGCGAGACTGACGCTGGTTATTTTAAGCAAAAAGGGACTCTAGTGGAAGAATACCAGGTTTGTCAGGATTAGGGGGGTGGGGGAGGGGGACTAGGGATGGGGCGGTGGTGGTGGTGGTGGTAGAAGCTGCCAGGTAAACTGCCTCAGGTACTCTCTACAACCAGGTGTTCAGATTAACCATCTCCTCCCACCTCATTACATTTTTTCCTAGTGTCTTGTTTTTTTTTTAAAGATTTTTATTGGGGAATTGGGGGATGGGAACAGCGCTGAGGAATTGGGGGAAGGGGAACAGACAAGTTGCTGTCATTTTTTTTTTTTAAAGATTTTTATTGGGGAATTGGGGGATGGGAACAGTGCTGGGGAATTGGGGGAAGGGGAACAGAC
>NW_017731369.1:4701722-4708479 GCF_001890085.2 Hipposideros armiger | reverse complement strand
TTCTCTCACATTCTAGCCCAGGCCTGGCCAGGGCAGTGCCTAATGGGCAAGGGACTCGCCCATCTCAAAGCACCTGTTCAACGAGTTCCTGGGTTGAGTGTAGAGCTTGCCAGGAACCTGTCCGTCTAGGAGCAGGAGCCGTGGGTGTGGAATGTGGGGCGGAATGGCCATGCATGTGTGTCCTTGAACATGAGGCCTCCAAGCAGTCATGGACAGGATGTCTGTTTAGGAGCCTCCCTGGTTGCCCCACACTGTGGCTTGGTCATGCCAGGTGTCTTTTTATGTGGTAACCAGGTCTGGGGCAGGAACCCTGGCATCCATTTCAAAGGTGGTTGCCAAACTGCCCCATTCGAGGTGTTTTTTTTGGTTGGTGTTTTGTATAGTTTTGTTTTGGCTTGGTTTTGATTGCAATTAACAGAAACTCATTTATGCTACTAGCCTAAGCCAAAGTCAGGGACAGCTGTGGACTGGGAACCCTGAAGTTGTTTCCTTGAACCTCAGTATAAAGGAGGGCAGCCAAGTCTCATATGATTTGGAAGCAAGTCCTGGAAAGCTGTTAAGAACCCCAGTGGTCGGTATCTTTCGCTCTCGCTCTCTCGCTCTCTCTCTTTTTCTCTCCTCTCTCTTCCTCGTACACAAGGCAGGAAGTGGCCTCCACACAGCTCTGAGTCCCATCCTCTCTGTTCTAGTACAAGCAGAGCCCACTAATGTTTGCCCAGCATTTTCTGTGTGCCAAGCCTTGGGAAAAAAAGCTTCACCACCAGGATTTCATGTAATACCACAGTAGCCATGGGGGAAAGTGCTGTTTTCATCATTCCAATTTCCAGAGAAGGAAACTGAATCATTGAGGGGTTCAAGAAAACCACACATTTGAGAGAAGAGGCAGAGCTGGGGTTTGAACGGTCTCTTACTCCTGAGCCAAGCTCCTAGTCACCTGCCACATTACCTTCTGCCATAAAAAAGACTCAGGAGCACGTTCTTGGGGTGGGAGGGAGTCTGATGGGCCTAGCTTGAGTCATGTGTCCTGTTTCTGGGCCAATCAGCTGTGGCCAAGGAGGTGGGTCTCAGGATATCTACATGGTGACTTCCAGGCCCAGCATTTGAGAGCAGTACTCAGATGGGACAGTGAGCCTGGCCCCTCGTCTCAGCAAGCTCCCATGTCTGGACCCTTCCTTCTTCTTGGATATCCCATCACCTACCTTCCACAGACACACAAAATCCTGCTGCATTCCTCTTTCTATTATGGAGTTAGAAGTGGGCTGAGTTCAAATCCTGCCTCTGCCATTTTCCTAACTGTCTGCTCTTGGGCAAATGACTTCACCTCTCTGAGCCTCGGTGTCTTCACCTGTAAGTGGGAGTTACAATACTGGCTTCTCAGGGATGTAGGGAAAGTCAGATGAAATAATAACCCAGGTGAACCCTTTAGTGGTTCCATATTATTTTCAGGGTCAAGTTCAAACTCAAGATGTGAACTGGATGGTGCCTGCTTAACTTTCTACCCCGTATCCTCTCACTCCCAAAGCGCCCCCTTTCTCTAGCTGTGCTCAACTGCTTGCACGTAGATCCTGAACTTCTCTGGTCCATGCTTTTGCACATACTGTTCCCTCTGCCTGGGATGCCCTTCCTCTTCTTACACCACCTAACTTAGCTAATTTGCCCGTATAGTGNCAGGGGCTGCAGCCTATGCCATCGCCGGCGACTCATGGCAGCCCAGCTCCAGGTTGGGCTGTTGTTCAGCATCTTAGCTGTAGAGGACAGTGTCACTGGACCTCATAGGTGGGATCCGAACCGGGGCCCTCTGGAGTCCCAAGCCAGTTCTTAACCATCGCGCCACTCGGCCAGCCCCCTAGTGTCTTGTTTTGGGTTCCCCCAGAAGCAAACCTTGAGACAAAGATTTGCACACACATGGTTTATCTGGGAGGTGGCCACAGGAAACACTGGCAGAGGGGGTGGGGAAATGAAGCAGGAAAGGGAGAGAATGGATAAAAGGGGCATCATTCAGCCAGTAGCATGCTGGGTGCCTGGAGCTCACTTTTACTAGGGAACTCTGCAGAGACAGTGCAGAACGGAGTTATCCCCACCGAGGAGAGAGGCAGCTGGAATATTGACCCACCAACCTCCATCCCTCCCTGGGTGCTTTAGGTTTCCCCTGAGAAGTCTCCTGCAGCCAGGAAGATGCTCTGGCAGGGGGGTCCAGGTGCTCTCAGGAAGCAGCTTTCTGCAGGAGAGGTGAATGCTGAGATCAGGGGTGGGGACACTGACCAGCTACCACACTGAGGTTTATATTACACATGTAAAATATTTTCACACCCATATTCCATTTGTTGATAAGTCTGCTGTGCCCCATCTTTTGCATAACATAAGTTAGGAACTTCCCAGGCCTGTCTTTCTTTTCTCTCTGTGCCATTTCTTGTGCTGCTGGTGCAAGAAATCTCACCAAGATCAAGAGAAAAAAATTCTCTGTCTTCGACCGCTGCAAAGAATAGGTTCTGTTCTGTATACCATGCCATCATTAGTTTCACACCTTGTTAAATGTGAAATAAATCAGCCTCCAAGAACCACACAAAACAAAGGTACAACTTAATGAATTATCATCAGGAATGAACCCCTTGAAACCAACAGCTGGGACAGAGTGGAACTTTCCGGGAGCTCGGCCACGTCACCCTTCCTCCAAACGTACCCATTCTCCTGACTTTTATGTTCCTATGTTCATCACTTCTTTGCATGTCACTCTAGTTGGGTCTGGCCCGTTTTGTTAACTTGATATGTCCTTTAAATTTCTTTAACCTGCGGGTTTTCCATTTGTATCTGTTTCCTATTGCTGCTAGTAACAGATGATCACAAACTTACTGGCTTAAAACAAGACAAATCGATTCTCTTACAGTTCGGGAGGCGAGATGTCTGACAGCCTAGCTGGACTAACGTGAGGGTTTCAGACCGGTGGCATTCCTTCCGGAGGCTGTAGGGGGAAATCTATTCTCTTATCTTTTCCTGCTTTTAGAAGCCACCTGCATTCCTTGGGTCACGACCCCTTTTTCTATCTTCAAAACCAACCTCGGCTGGGCTGGTGGAGTCTTTCTCATGCTGCTTCAGTCTGCCTTCAACCTGCCTGCCTCCCTCTTACAAGGACCTTGTGATGACATTGGGCTTACCTGGAAAATCCAGGTTCGACTCCCTATCTCAAGATCCTTAACTGAGTCACATTCACAAAGTCCCTTTTGCCCTGTCAGGTCACATATTTACAGAGTCTAGGGATTAGGACGCGGATAGCTTTGGGGCCATTATTTCTGCTGACCACTCCATCCATCTCCCAGCCACCACACACTTGTCTGTTGAGGAACCCAGGCCGGTTGACCTGTAGTATTCCCCACATTTGGGGGACTTTGCTGATTGCGCACTTCAGGTGCAGGTCTGCATGTACCTCTGTCCTTGGAATTTCCTGCAAACTGGCAGTGGGGTCCAGAGGCTGGATGGGGCTCCGCCACCACCCCTTTGCCCCTTAGGAGCCATCAGGAGGCTCCTAAGGTTTGGTGGCCTCTTCTTGGGGTGTTAGTACTTGTTGAGGCTCAGTGTCCGGACCCACTGATTCACTGGGGATTGCAAAACTGTGGCGTTCTAATCCTGTCATTTCCTTTTAATTTATTAGTTGGAATATTTTCATACAGAGAAGCTTTTCCTCACCTACAACTTGTTTCAATTGGTACAGGAAAGGCAGAATCGCTGCTCAATTCCTTCCCTTTACCACTTTTCAAGATAACGAGCTGGTTCCTCATCATCCTCTGAAGGATGCCCACTAGTTTTGTTTTCTTTTTAATAATGATTTTTTTTTTTAAATTGGGGAACAGTGTGTTTTTCCAGGACTCATCAGCCCCAAGTCAAGTAGTTGTTTCAATCTAGTTGTGGAGGGCACATCTCAGTGGCCCATGTGGGGATCGAACTGGCAACCTTCTTGTTAAGAGCATGCACTCTAACCAACTGAGCTAACCAGCTGCTCCCGAGACCCACTAGTTTTTAAAAACATTTTTTGTGAACTCATGAATGGAAACAGATGGATTTCAATCCATCGCAATATTATCCTTACTGACACTCCAGCTGTCACGTCTTTGGCCAAGGCACAGTCTCTTCCAGCTACTTCTGAGTCTTTTTGGTATCATCCTAGGAGACTTCCTTTGAGAGTGAGTGAGTGCCCTTGCCATTTGGGAAAACAAAATATTCCAACCTTGTCTTGTGTATTTCCAGCCCTGGAATCAGCTATTTCTACAAGAAACCCTGTTTTTAATTTTTCTAAAAAATTGGTTAATGGCATTTCAAGACCACCCCACTGTACCAGGCTCCCAGAGGTGACCTCTTTTTCTAGGCCTTTTTTTTGGGGGGTGGGGCAGGGTTAGCTAATACACGTGTATTTTTCAAAATGAAATTCTTGGCTAATTCGTACCAGGGACCTGTACAATGTCTACATGTGGATCAGCTGGCCATCTCATTTCAAAGCTGGTTGTCCTGACAGTGCTATTTGATCAGCAATTTGTGTCCTTTCAAAGGTGTAAATCCTGTGACACTTCTCTCACATGCATGGAGGTAAATGAAACAAAATTTCTGTCAGTCTGTTAGAATTCTCATGTTTCCAGAGCCTTGGGGACAACCAAACCTGGGGCAAGTGTCACATGAATGTTAGCTCAGAGCCCAACCCCAACCTCCTGGCTTTCCCAGTGTCCATCCCCTCTTCCCCCCGCCCCCACAACCCCCCAACTCCTTGATTGTTCTCCTCTCTGGGCCCCAGGGGACCAGAACTTTCTTGACGCTCCCTGAGGCATCACCACTCTTGCAGTTCAGAGCCCTCCCTCAGGTCCTCACTCTGGGACTTTGGGGAGCCCACTGCCCTGTGCTTCCACAAGCTTCTCCCTCACCATCTCTTGCCAGGTCACTACCTTGCAGCCTCCCTACCTGGTCAGTGGGGTCCCCTGATCTTCCCAGCAGCCCCCAAATCTCCGTTCTACTATCTCCCAGGAGGCCCACCCCGTGAGAATCAGTCCCCTGAGAGCTTACTCCCAGCCATTCTATAATGGTGAGAGAGAAGCTTGTGGGAGCACACGCCATCCTACAATGGCATGTAGATTAGACCACCTACCTGGCTCTCCCACCCCCGTTTTAGTAAGGACAGCTGGTCCTTCCATAACACTGGCTACGTCCCAAGAAGCATTCCAAGCACTTTGCATATTTCCACCAGTTTCCGCCTTGCAGCCAGTGTAGGAGGCAGGTGCTAGCACCTGCACATTTCATGGGTGAGGAGACTTTGTGGTTCCAGGGTCACCTAGGAAATGATTGGAGGAGCCAGGTCTCACCCACTGACCGTGGGGCTTGAGACTCGGCACTTTTAACCAGAAGACCACTTAAGTACCACTTAAGACCAGCCCCCAGCATCCTTTGGGGAAGGAGCCAGAATTTGCATAAATAGATCGACTGAATGCAAGAATGGAATCACCTCCCCGGCAAACCATCTTTCTCCAGAGCAGCAGTTCCCGAGCTTGAGCTGGCCTCAGAATCCCCGGGAGGGTGTGTTAAAACAGTTACCTGTAATGCTGCTGCTGCTGGTCTGAGACCCCACTTTGGGAGTTACTGCTCTAGTGAACTTCCCCACACCACGGAAGAACAGGACTTGGCTGTCTACTGCCTTCCAGGACACATGTTGTGGCCATTCCGACGTGGTTTCCCGTCCAGGTGGTCCTGCGATAATGACTTTATGGTCATGTTTTAAAAACTAATAAGTCCTCATCTGTTAGAGATGCGGTCGGAAGCATTCACAGGTGATGTATATAATGTCTGGGATTTTAAAAAAGACTCCAGACTCTCCCCCTGGCAGACAGTTGAAGGTAGAAATGAAACATTAGCTGGATTATGGGTCCAAAGAGGTTTGATATACCACTTCCTATGCCTTGTTTATATTAGAAAGTGTTAATAATAAACCTTGATGATTTCATGTGGAATAAAAGCTTTGGCTCCCTCGCCTAGGAACTATATGAGCTTGAGCTAGAAACTTGCACTATTCGAGCCTCAATTCTTTCTCCTATCAATGCAGATGATGGTATCTTTCCAACTGGTTGTTGAGGAGACAGTGGATGTTAGACATGTTCCACTCACCTTAGCACATAACTCATGAAATTCTAATTGCCCCCATTTATTCCATTCTCTCACATTCTAGCCCAGGCCTGGCCAGGGCAGTGCCTAATGGGCAAGGGACTCGCCCATCTCAAAGCACCTGTTCAACGAGTTCCTGGGTTGAGTGTAGAGCTTGCCAGGAACCTGTCCGTCTAGGAGCAGGAGCCGTGGGTGTGGAATGTGGGGCGGAATGGCCATGCATGTGTGTCCTTGAACATGAGGCCTCCAAGCAGTCATGGACAGGATGTCTGTTTAGGAGCCTCCCTGGTTGCCCCACACTGTGGCTTGGTCATGCCAGGTGTCTTTTTATCTGGTAACCAGGTCTGGGGCAGGAACCCTGGCATCCATTTCAAAGGTGGTTGCCAAACTGCCCCATTCGAGGTGTTTTTTTTGGTTGGTGTTTTGTATAGTTTTGTTTTGGCTTGGTTTTGATTGCAATTAACAGAAACTCATTTATGCTACTAGCCTAAGCCAAAGTCAGGGACAGCTGTGGACTGGGAACCCTGAAGTTGTTTCCTTGAACCTCAGTATAAAGGAGGGCAGCCAAGTCTCATATGATTTGGAAGCAAGTCCTGGAAAGCTGTTAAGAACCCCAGTGGTCGGT
>NW_017731369.1:4689532-4695517 GCF_001890085.2 Hipposideros armiger | reverse complement strand
GACTTTTGGCCCCAGCATTGACTGGCTGTGACTTTGGGTGAGTCCTTTTAGATCTCTGACACTCCCTCGGTTTCCTTTTCTGAGAGCCACACAAGGTGTGCTGGGCATACTCGTGTCTCAACTGGTTGTAATTGTTTGCTTTCATTGTGTGTGGCCAGCCCTGGAGTGAACAGTCCCTTAGACCGTGGTCCTCAGCCCTGATGAGACTTGCTGCTTGTTAGACCCCGCTCCCTCCCAGGAGCTTCAGCCAATCCCAGGCCCAGATCCCTTCCAGGCCAATGAGATCCACCCTCCAGGACAGGTGAGGCGCTGGGCATCTCACCGGTCACCCAAGCTGTGACCCCTGGCTTGCCCCCACAGAAATCACACGCGTAAATTCTACAATGCGATTTATGCCTGGAATGGACAGACATAAATCTCACTGTCCGAAATGTCTCCTGTTGGACTTGCTGTTCTTGGATAAAGCCGTCTTTCTTTTCCATCAACATGGAGGTCAGAACCTTCATGTGTGACAAATGCCCACTTTATACACCTTTTACATGAATCACTTGACTGTTTTTCACTCATGTTCTACACATTAGAACAAAACAACAAGAAAAGAATTCTTGAGCAATAGGAATGCACTGATGCCCAGAAATGACACACACACACAAATGGCCCATCAGCCATTAATCTCCACTTGAAACTGGACTTGGGGTTCTTTCCAAGACAATATGGGTCGTATGTATGCGTGGGTTGGGGGAGGTGTAGAGGCATGGGGATAGGAGAGCTGCTTATTTTTAAAATACTCAGGTGTTGTTTCCACATAAGCCCATTTTGGAATTAAAAAGGCTGAATCGTGCCAAATGACCTATTAATACCGATCACCATGGGCTGTTTTGAACGCAGGCTATGGAGTACGTGGAATCATTTCCCCCACAAGCCTATGTGTTAGTGTATGTGTTCGTTTTTTGTGCAGACACTTGAGATTTGAATTGTGTAACAGATGCCCCCAGGGCTCTGCCCATGTTCCCTTGGGTCTGTGTGCGCAGGAGGTGGGCTGCCTCTAGAGTTGACGACCCAATCATAGAGGGTGCTGGGAGCCTTACACATACTTGGTGTCCCTGCTCCCCGATGGGCCAACTCCACCATTTGCAAAATGGACGTGCAGACTCCTGGCTCAACAATTGCTAAGAATTTCATCACACCAAGTACAAGGCCCTTCTGAGTGACTGTTCGGGTTCCCGCCGCTGGAGCCGGCCCTGGTGGGGCTCAGGCTGCCTCTAGGACTCCCAAGGGGGTGGCACCAAAGTTACTATCTCAGGACCTTGACACCTCACCTCACCTGACCTCTTTCTCCTTCTGTCCCAACTTTACCCAGGAACTTTCCTAAGACATCGCTTTCAACACCTCCTCCTCCNTGCTTCACTGGTCCAAGTTGGCACCATCACTGCGCTCTTCCCGGGCGAGGCAGATCAGTCGCCGGCTTCTGGATGGCCGCTCACAGCGGCTTGAGGGCCGCTCACGCTGGCTGCTGTCTACACACGGTAGCCCATGTCCTGTTGTTTTAAATCACCCAGGCTATGGTCATTTGTATAGCAGCCAAGGGAAACTCATGCTCAGAAACTTAGCTCAGATGTCCTCTCTCCTGAGCAGCCCTTCCTGACTTCTTGCCCTGACAAGATGCCCAGAGCTCACGGATGCCTTTATCCTAGCACTTTCCATGGTGCCTGTGGTCACCCACACCTGTGTGTCTCCCCTCTAGACAATAGATATCTTTGTCTTTAATGGCTTAGATGACAGCATCCTGTCCCAGAGGAACGGACTCCACAGCTGAGCAGACCTTAATGCTGTCAACCACAGATGAGTTTCAGGCAGATGGTGCCTGCAGGAAGAAGCCTGTTTGGGGGCTGGGTGCCTCTCACCTTCTCACCCCAGGGCCTATTTACTACCTCCCTGGTGGAAGCTAGAGGAGCCATTCCCTGGATTACAAAGTAGGGTTTATCCTGCATTTTCATTACCTAGAAGGGCCTCACCAACTTCCCTTTAGACTGCCTTGCTGACTTGTGTGAATGTTTTTCTAGAAAATGACTCGGGGCAAGGGAGTTAGTCAAACCTGGCAGCTCAGATGGAAAATGGCCCCAGGAAAGACTGTAATTTGTCAGTTTACACAAGGAACAGAGAGATTATGTGATTAAGCTGGTTCTTATAGAAAAGCTGCTTCAGTGGGTGAAGTCCCTGGCAGGCCCCTGCCCTCAGCCAAATGGCCCTGGGGTCATTTTTCAGTGGCCTTGGAGGAGCCCTTTGTCCTTCCTGGTGCCCCTCCTCACGACCTTGCTCTGAGGCCTTGTTAGAAGGGACACGGCCCACTCAGAGGCTGGGCCACTGTACCCCCTACTCACAGCCCTCAGGCAGCCACAGAGGTGGCCACGGCCTCTGCTGTCTCTTCAATATGGGAGGTCTCATGTGGCAAGAAAGAAAACTCCAGACTGGGCATTGGGAGAAGTAGGCCTGGCCTCCTGCTGTTCCTGGAAGAACGGGAGAATGGGAGGTGGGGCCCTGATGTCCCGGTGGCCTTGGGTAAGTTGCTTCACCCCTCTCAGCTTCTCTGTGGAACTGGAGTAAACCGAACATGCGGTGTGGATGGTACCAGTGCCAGCTTCCCAGTAGTGATATTGTGCTGTAGTTATGCAAGTTGTCTCCATGGGGGAGGTGGACCTCCCTGTACATTTCCTTGCATATCCATGAATTTACCATTGTTTCCAATGAAAAGTTTTTAAAAATTATCTTTTTAAAAAACAAACAAAAAAAAGACAGGTGGATGACCTTAGGATGAGATATAACCTGACTTTGACAATTAATGGGGGGAGGGGGGAAAAAAAGAACGATTGTGTTCTTTCCTTCCTACAATATTTTCTGGAAAGGCTTCCTGTAATTTGTACTTCCTAGAAGACAAACAACAATTATGTAATATCTCTCTCTAGTCCAAATGCCGCAGATATAAGAATGTCACAATCAAGTTCATATTTCACCCACAACTCACATAATCCCTGTGTGTTCCTGCAACGACACAAACGAAATGCTTTTTCTCGCTGTTTAAAAAGAAGGGGGAAAAAAAAAAAAAAAAGCTCTTACCTCCCGAGGACTCTGGAATCGATTCCTCAGGTCTGTGTCCTCATGCTGCCCGTGCTAGCTGGGCGGCCCTGGCTGAGGGACTTGATCTTTCTGTGCCTCAGCTTCCCTCACCTGTAAGATAGGTGTCTTCCAGGTGGGCTGGGATGGCTCAGACGAGCTGTTAGCTTCTGTCAAAGGCTGACAGGGCACATGGCAACAAAGTCTGTGCTCAGGAGGTGCTGGTTACCGTGTTAAGGTTGCCACGAGGAGTAATGAGATAACACAGGGTAAATGCTAGGCGTGGACGGAGCTCCATCTGTTGTTTCCTATGGCTGTGTGTGACCTGGGGCAAGCCCCCCTATGTTCTGGGCTCCTGTGGTCCTCCCTTGTGAAATGAGGTCTCTGTGTGGACACCTAGGAGACTGTCTGCTCCCCCCACCCCCACCATGTGCGCATTTTCCTGGGACCCCCTCCTGGTGTGCCACCCCACCCCCACCCCACCCCCATTGCCATTGCTGACAGGGGAGCTGCCAGTTCTTTCTTCACCCTTCCCTTGGCCTCAGTTGTTGGGCCCAGATCTGGGTGCCTTCCCCAGGGTATCGAGGGGGCAGAGGACAGTTTTTCTGGGCATGCGGGATGGAAAGCCTGAGCTGCCAGGGCCACATTTCACATCATGAGGAGACAACCACTCTGGCGGGAGAAGGCAGAGCGACTGGGAGGCTCCATCCTTGGTTCTCACTGTCCCTGGAGCCCAGGTGAGCGAGGCCCTGCCTTCCCAAGCTGTGGTGGGTCCATTCCTCCTGAGAGGTAATAATAACAATGATAACAAATAGCAGCCCCACTTATATAACACACACTATGAGCCAGGCATTGTTCTAAGAACTGCATGTATTTTAACACTTTAACTCCTCATAACAGCCCTGGAGTATCATCACCTCCTTTTACAGATGGGGAAACTGAGGCACGGTGAATAACTCATGCAAGGTCACACACTAGCAAGTGTCAGAGTCAAGACTTGAACCCTGTCAGCCCAGCACCAAAGCCACACCCCTGGCCGCTCCTCCACCCTGTCCCTCCTTGCAGCCCTATTTGCCCAGCTGGTTAGAGCTGGGATTCGGTCATCACCACCAGCACAGTGGGTGTATAGCCTGTCAGGCCCCTTCGATACCAGGCTGGGGCCTCCTGGGTACCTTCTGCTTTCCTCCGACCTCTTAGCCCCGGAAGACCCTGGACAGGCCTTTCTGCATGTCCTGCCGTTTTTACGCCCCTCATCTCATCTGGTCCTGTGGGAGGATTGGAAGGTGTTATTCCTGCTCCACTATGGTAGAAACTGAGGCTCAGAGAGGCTAAGTTCTGTGTTCAGGGGTACACAGCTGTGACAGCAGGGCCACCACTGAAACCAAGCTCCAAGCCCAGAGCTCTCTCATGCCCTGGACAGCTGGACCTCTTCTTAGATCTTAGCTCAGGTAAGACACACCGTCACCTGGTTTCCAAACCAATCAGTTTCCAGGAAAGGCTGTGCCAGCTCCAAAGGGGGGGCACTGCTCTAGGCTCCAAGCCAGGAAACACAGACGCTTCCCACATGGCCCATGGGCACTTATCTCGCTGCCTGCGATCACCGATTCATCTGTGTGTCCCCGCTCCAGACTGAACCCAGGGCTGGGACACACCAAAGAGGAAAGCAGGTGAGGGCAGGGAGGAGGTTCCACCAGAAAGGGGGCTTTCAGGCCCCAACCTGGGGCGGTGGAATGGAGGGGCAAAGCCCCGTGGAGTCAGCAGGCTGTGGTTCAAGTCTCCGCTACAGGGTGAATGCTGTGTATGCGGTTTCTGGGTTGTTCCTCTCCGTGTCTCAGACTGAAACTGACGGGCAGCATATATCATAGTCCGAACATAATTTTATATAGAAGCAAAAGAAAACAGCACTGCCAACTAAGCTGAGAGATGCTCTCGCCTTTCTGTTTCAAACCTATTCAGACTTATTTAGACATAAATTTTAATCATGTATTATTTATGTACATACGTCAAAAAGAAAACGTAAGTGAAATAAATGGGATAAGAAGGTATTTCCTAGGTTATTACATTTGTAATAACATTCGAATCCCTTTTCCACGCAGAATCGCCAGTATCGCCCAGTTTTTCTGCCAGTGTGGCCTTTGGAATCCCTGAAAACACTGGTGATACAGAATTACCTGGACAACAGTTCCTGTTATACTTGGAAGCTTCCACCAAGCTGCTTCCACCCAACCTGCACGTTTCAATGTGCCCCCATGCAGGCCATGATGCCTGCTGGCCATGACTGTGACACATCCCAACTTCAAGAATATGGACAGGGGGAAAAAATGCATCTTGGATTTACCAAGAAAAGGTGGTTCGCGCTTGGTAAATATTTCTTGACCGGACGAATGTATGAATGAGTGAATGAATAGGTGATGAGTGAGTGGGAAAGGCTATTAATTACCCTGAACCTGAGGGGAAATGTTCCAGTGGAACTTACTGATGGATGAAGTGATAAAGATGATTTAGCCTTCAACCAGAGGTTCTCAACTGGGGCAGTTGTGTCCCCAGGGCACTATTGTGCCAAGATAATAATAATAAGGAAGTGTAATCATGCCTGCTGAGCACTTACCATAATGCATCACATCCTCCCCAACAACTCTGAAAGGCAGCTACTCTATTTTTTTTTAGGTTTTTTTTTTGGGGGGGGAATTGGGGAGATGGGAACAGCAGTGGGGAATTGGGGGAAGGGGAACAGACAAGTTGCTGTCGTCTTGTTCTTCAGTCTAGTTGTGGAGGACGTTACTTCACTGGCCCAAGCTGGCACCATCATTGCGCTCTTCCCGGGCGAGGCAGATCAGTTGCCGGCTTCTGGATGGCCACTCACAGTGGCTGCTG
>NW_017731369.1:4654347-4687132 GCF_001890085.2 Hipposideros armiger | reverse complement strand
TAAGTATCTCTGAGGTCATGGTCTGCTGAGCTGGGCGTATCCTCTGGGGGTCAAATCATTTTTACACAACTGTTTCCAAGGCTTCGCAGCAAGTGGAGATGTCCTTTCAGGCTGGCTAAAAAGGAAGCAGAAAAGGCGTGAACAGGAGCCACTGCTTGGGCAGAACATGGGGTCACAAATCTGTGTCATCTCCTTCCTCCTCCCCCACCAGACACCAGAAAGATGCCAGTTTCTGCTAAGACTCAATTCTTAACTCGCTACAGTCTCTACGGGTATCATCTTATTCCGTTCTTCACATAGCCCTCCCATCATTCCCATTTTATAGATGAGGAAACTGAGGCTGGAGAGTTGAAGTCATTTGCTTAGGGTCACATGGTGGTAGAGCAAGAATTTAAACCCAGGTCTGGCTGGCTCCTAAAAGCCATCCTAAGCTGCCTATCACAGTTGCGTTCTTCTCCACAGGCCCCTGGCACTGCCACATTTAAGGTTCACAGTCCTCAGGTAGGTTCGACCCACTGCAAGGACTGCGCCTGTCATCAGCAGGTAATAGACACACTGGCATCAATCCCCACTGGCTCTGGATTTTCCTGGAGGACTTACACCGGAATATTCTGGAATCTGACACCTGAGGTTTGCCTTTCAAGGACATCCTGGGGAAATCACCCGCTTTCAAGAGCTTTTGTTTACCATGTGTAGACATTCAGCTTGTGCGGGGCATGGATGGGTATTCAGGCTTTACCTACCGAGACCCCTCCCGTCATTGTGATCCCACAGGCCTTTGGACTGACCTCCATCTCACCTTGGACAGCACCTGAGAGCAGAGTCTGTGCCTCATCTATCACCTCCTCTGGTGCCAGCCTCCCCTGCCATCATTCTCTTCCCATCCCAGTGGCCCCCGCTGTGGCTCCTCTAAGCCAAGGTCTTTCTTGTCTCAGGGTGTTTCTGTGTCTGTGCTCCAGGTCTTCCCACTGCGGCACCTTCTCATCTTAGATCTCGGCTCAGATGTCACTTCCTCAGCCGGGCCTTCCCTGACCCCCATGTGAAGCAGCTCGCTGTCCCCGCCGGTTACTCTGCACCACATCACCTGTCTGTTTCCTTCACTTAGTGCAGCTTGTCACTTTCTTGCTGACTTACTTATTGAATTGTTTCGTCTCCTATGAAAGGACGTTGGAAGCATAAGCCCCATGACACTAGGAATCTATCTGCTCTATTCATTGCGTTACCCCCAGCGCAACTCCTGTTGAGCAACTGAGTGCCTGGTACACACCTACCGTAAACCTGGCACTTGATAATATCATGTGACTGAGGTAGGGAGAGACCGAGGGCCAGACTTCATGGGACAGTGGTGGATTTGTCTGCCTGTTCATGGAGGCTTTAGGGCAAAGGAATGGAAAGGAGATGGAAAGGTACATTATAACCTAGTCGAGGGTTTGGCTTCAGGACCGGAGGAAACTTCCACTTCTGATAACACACAAAGTTCTCATATGTTCACTTTGAAATTATAAGAGAGTTTAAAATTCTACCTGCAGATAAAGCCCCATTCTTCACCCTCCCACTGGTCAACTTCATGATGAAAGCTACCTAGGACACCTGGCTGCCCAAATTCCCTCCCCACCCCCGCCATTGGTTCATTGCTCCTCCCACTTACTCGCTGTCCTTGCTTTATTGAAGGTGCCTCTGTTGTCCTTTTCCATGTTCTGCCACGTTCTTGAAGTCACCCTCTGCAAGAAAACAAAACAAAACAAAAACCCAGGGCTCTGTTGGGATGGGCGTGTCGATTCCTGCTCAAAGGCTCACCAGTCACTGACAAGTTAAGTCCAAATACCTCGGCCTGGCCTGGCACCCTGACCTGTCCCACAGGTCGCCCAGTCCCCACCTGCAGGCTCTCCCTTGGAGAGTCTGGCCCTGCCCACATTTCTGGCCTCATCTCCTGCCACCTTCCCCCTCACTTACTAGACATTCCAGTTGCAGTGATGGCCAAGTTGCGTCCACCCTCAGGATTTGCACACTTGCTGTTATTAAAAACCACTTGGGCTTATTAATGTTTGAATTTCCTGCTGGATATTAGCTGCCTGACAGCAGGGCCTGGGTCTGCCATGTTCACAGATGTAGCCCCAGCTTCCAGTATAGAATGAAGAATAGAATAAAGGATAAGTACAGAATGCTTGATAAATGCTTAATCAAGATATGATGGATGGATGGATGGATGCATAATTGAATAAATTATGGGATGGGTGAATGGGTGCATGATTGAATGAGTTATTGGATGGATGGATGCATGATTGAATGAGTTATTGGATGGATGGATGCATGATTGAATGAATTATTGGGTTGATGGATGGATAGATCAATGGCCAATGGATAATTGAATGGAATGATGGTGTCAGCCATATTTTCCAATTCGGAGACTGAAGAGGGAGGGACTTAAGTACCTCTAATCCCAGGTTCAGATGTTTAGCATGAAACCATATTTGTTGTGAACTGCTCTTTGACTAATACCTTCTTTGCCCACCATCAGACAACAGGTCTTTTGCTTTATTTCCCAATCTAGTTCCTAGTTTGTCTCCTATGAGACATCCCTGAGCTGCTGCCTCAGTCCCTGTCTTGGTCACCTGTCTAGATACTCCCCTCACCCCCAGCTCTGGTGCCAGGCCTTGCTCCTGCCAGGACCTTCCCAGCCTGCATCTTGGAACGGCTCCTGACATGCCAGATGCCATGCGGAGGATTTCCCAAGCTGGAGGAGAGATTTTCACCATAGAAGCTTCTTGGCCTCCCACCACGTCACCCCCAAAGTGCCATCTGATGGCATAAAAGCACCTGGGGAGAATATGGCCATTCCCCCGTTTAGCAGCTTCAAACTGTAGCGCTCGTAATAGTTGATGGGATTTTATTTTTCTTCTTCACCCAAGAAATGCTCATGGTCTTTTTTAGGACCCTCTGCAAAGAAAGGATGGTTTCTTCTCTTACCTGAATATTCTTTGTACAATGTGTGTCGTAGGAATCGCCCGTCTGAAAAACAAAGGATTAAAATGCCTTTCAGGAAGTTTATAAGGGTCAAATTATTTTCATAGTAATACTAAGGAATTATTTGTGTTTTTCACTAGCATTCTCTCAAGCGTGTACAGTAGAATTTTCCAGAGGCTACAAGACGTTGATATCACAGCCAATCAAATGCAGAAGCAGATGTGAGGATCTGGTTCTCCTTCTGAATTCATTTACTAGAATTGTACAAATGTAAAACCATGCTGCTCTTCTCACTATTTTTTGCATTTGAACATACAGTTATCTTAAAGAAAAATGTTATTTCTGTTTACTACCTAGTGAATTTATCATTGTTACTTTAATGAATTAATATATAAATATTTTTAATGTCTCAGCATTAGTTTCTAATATGGTAAATATCCATGGCCACACAAAGAAGAACTCTGTGGGGGTCCTCAATATTTTTTGAGTATAAAGGGGTCCAGAGGTCAAAAAGTTTGGGAACCACTGTCTTCACAGATGAACTGGCAGCAAAATTTCAGCATATCGTCCAGCAAATGTCATTACAAAATATGTTCACATGGGGAGTAAACGGTATTTTTAAAAGTCCGTTCAAAAGAGACTCAAATGTCATTATTGCAAATGACAAAGTAACTTGAGAATGAATCTTCATTCACTGCTTCACTAATCCTCTCTGAGTCTCAGTTTTCTCACTTGGAAATGGGCATAAAATTAGTAATCTTAACTTATTGTGAGGATTAAAAGAAATAATTTCATTTCCAATAAACATGCAAATATTAGAAGGAACCATACAAAATTGCTATTTTTGTGTGTAAAAAGTGGCCCACTCTTGGCAATTTCATATGTCTCAAATTGCTAAGCATCACCACTACATAATTCCCTCTGTTGATTGTCAGCCCCCACCCAAGCCCAGCAGTAAAACATCTGAGGGAGAGTGGAAATCTGGCCACAGATGTTTCACCTGGCAATCAATGTCTGCATCCATTAGCTCACTTCTCTCCCACTCAGGGCTTGAGCCTTGTCTGATGGCTGTGATGTCAAAAAATCACATTTATGCACCTGAAACTCATATCATGTTATATGTCAATTGTATATCTCAATGGAAAAATCACCTCCATGCACTATCTGGACATTTTATTTCTTTTTGTTCTGTGACCATCCTAAAAATCATCTGGGTCTTAAGGACAAGCACTGACATTTATGGTATAAGGCAAAGAGCCCAAGGGATCTGACTGACCCACACCCTTGGGTGGCTAGCTTATCAGCAGTCTTTGGGAGGTAGAGAGCTTATCAGCAGTAAGTCAAGTTTTAGGGTTTTTTTCCAGGCTGGAGGCTTCCTGAAACATTCCTGTTCCTCCCTTCTCCTTGAGGATGCATTTTGGCCAGTTAATGCCTGCTCAAGGCTCTGTGGCCTTACTTTATTCTTCTCAGGACACAGCTGGTGAAGTCACTTGTCCAAGGGGAGCACGGGGTCCTATTTCCCATATCATGAACCTGGACTGTTTAGCTTCTGAATGACCTTGAACCCACTCAGGAAAATGCACTAATTCTCCCTGACCCTGCTCTCTAAAAAATAAGATTAGGGGCCGGCCGAGTGGCTCAGTTGGTTAAGAGCTCACTCAAGAGTGTGAGCTCTGAGCAACAGGGTCGCTGGCTCGATTCCCGGCCCGAGCTGAGCTGCCACTGTGCTGCCAACAGGAGGCAGGATGGCTCACCTAAAAAATTAAAATTAAATAAATAAATACTAAGACTTATTGCATGTGTCAATGTTCATTTTCCTCTCGAGAAAGACACAAACCCCTCCAACACAGGGTTTCCGGCTGATGGCCTGTAAAACTTGAATGATCATTGGCCTCCTCTAGCAGCTGGCTCTCAGAGGAGACTGGCATATTAGCTGTGGGCATGAGACCTGCAACTTATTTTCAAATAGTCTGGAAAAACACATATGTAGGCTTATATGGAGAGAGAGTTGGGGTTGGGGAGAGGGAGAGAATGATAAAGCAAATGTGACACTATTTGAACAACTGGTGAATCAGGGTAGAGAGTCCAAGACACTATTCTTGTCACTTTTCTGTTAGTCTGAAATTATTTAAAATATTGGGTTGTCAGAAAAGTCATGACGCATTTTTGCAACAAAAAACATAGAAAAAAATACGTCATGACTTTTCTGACAACCTAATATGTAGTTAAAAGAAAGAAACTTGAATAAAAGCCTTGTTCCTTAGTTGCCCTGGGTCAAGAGTGCGCTGCTCTTCCCCGAGAACCTTGCTCCAAGAAAGGTTGTTGGAATTCAGGATGCTTTCCAACTTTCTCCAAGTACCAACAATCTTTGCTAAGTGACAGCCCCCCTGGGGGCAAGGCTAAAAACTTCACTTACATTTCCATCTGCCAGGTTCAGATCATTCCTGTGGGAGGGGAAGAACACACACACACACACACACCCACACACACATACACACACACACACACACGCATGTACACACACAGGCTTTAGAACAGGAGGACAAGTGTGGAATTCCCACCCTGCGCCTTGTTAGCTGTGTGTGCTGTCTGGGCAAGGTCTTGAACTCAAGTCTTCCCTTTTCCATCAGACAGAGATGATAGCTGCGTACATTTGTTGAGGACCTACTGTGTGCCCAGTACTGCTCTAAACACCTTACAGGACTTCTCTCATTAACGCCTCATAATTACCCCATGAAGTGATTACTATTGTGACCATCACCAGCTCCATTTTACAGATGAAGAAACTGAGGCTAAGAAATGTTAGTTACCTGCCCAAGGTCACCAGGGAAGAAAGCCACTGGAATTTTGAACCTGTTTCAGTGGTTCTGAGCCTGCCCTCTTAATCATACGCGACACTGCCTTCTGGTTATATACGTCTCCTTTTATGGGCTTCCGACAAAATTTAAAGACAGCATCTCTGAGGCACTCAATCAACAGCCGGCATCATTTAATTACTCTCTTTGCTTATCTCTATCCGGCTCATGTAAGTGAATAAGGAAGATCAGGAGACGAGAAAGAAAGTAGTTCCAGGCTTGTACAGTGATAAAAATGGCATTCCATTCCAAAGGACGCCTGACTCACCCCACAGCCCTCTTTTGATAAAGGCTGTTCCTTCCATACCCCAGCATGTTCCTACAGGCTGGTCTGCTCTTGGGGTTTTGCATCTGACAGACTGCATATCCCATCCACTAAGGCAGCGGTTCTCAACCTTCCTAATGCCGCGACCCCTTAATACAGTTCCTCATGTGGTGGTGACCCCCAACCATAAAATTATTTTCGTGGCTACTCTATAACTGTAATTTTGCTACAGTTATGAATCGTCATGTAAATATCTTTTTGTTTTCTGATGGTCTTAGGCGACCCCTGTGAAAGGGTCGTTCGACCCCCGAAGGGGTCGCGACCCACAGGTTGAGAACCGCTGCACTAAGGTATGATTTGGTGTCTAGAGATGGACAGTGACACAAATAGCAGAGATTCTGTTTTGTGTTTGTGAAGCAAGTGGCATAATGGCTCAACTGTTAGAAGTCCATTTTACAGATAAGGAAAATGAGGCATGGAAAGTTCTACTATTTGTGACACGCAGCAGTGAGGGGCCAGGTGGGCACGGGAGCCCAGGCTATCTGGCTGGAGAACCCACTCGTAATTCCAAATAGCAAGTAGAATGTAGGAGGAATCATAAAGATACCTAGTTAGTTTGAATCCTTTTATAGGCAATTTTTTCAAAGCTCAGGATTCTAGACATAAGGATTCTCAAGACTGTTCTGATGTCTCATAATTTTATTATTTGCAATGATAATGATGCTAAACACGTAACTGATTTAATGTGTACGTCATTCTTGACACATCTCAGAGAAATAAATTCTCACATCAGGAAAAAAAAAATGCTTTCGTAGATCATGCACCCTGATGTATTCTTTTGGCCAACAGGGTCACTGTAATTATCCTTAATCTTGACTGAGGGTGCAGTCTGTCCTCAGCTCTTAGGACTCAGAGATGCAGAAGTGGGGATGCGAGCCCTGGAGTGTGTGGACTCAAAGTTCCAATGAGCTCATCTTTGATAAGGCTACCCGACATCTCCCTGAAGTTCCAGATTCTTCACTTGCCACACACCAAAATCCACACCAAACCTCTCGACCTTACACCTTGCATGAAGCACAGGCAGGTTTTAGGTATCGCCTGCTGTCCTTACTCTGTTGTCCTTGCTTTCCTTGGAAAAATTATGCAAACTAAAATGATGCTATTCGTGCCCCTCACTCATCTATTTATTGTCTCCATCCCCAAAGACAAAGACTGATTAAGTGACATTGAATGGTCCTGCTAGAAGTTAGAGTTCTCAGACAATGCAAATAATGGATATATAGATGGATATAAAACATCTGATGTTTTCTGAGCAACTATTATCGCTTGCCTCTGCTCTGAGACCTTTACATATCTGAATTAAATTAATCCCCATAACAACATCAAGTGGCCCCATTTTACAGATGAGAAACCTGAGGCTCAGAGATTGAAGCACTTGACACCAAGGTCAGACATCTAGGAGGTGGCAGAGCTGGGGTTTGCAGCCAGTCTGCAGACTCAAAGGCCTGTGTGACATGCAGGCGAAGGGGGAAAGGGTGGAAGATTTGACAGGAGGGGCAGGGCAGGCGCAGTAGGTGAAAGAGAGATGCTCTCAGCCATGATCAGAGGCCAGTGGTTTTCTCTGCAACCGGTCTCCCCTGTGCGGGATTACAGAGAGAGTGGGGTTGAGGGCTTGTGCACCCACACTCACCTGCCTGCTGGCGCTGCTTGACGCACTGCCCATGGTTGGGGATGCCCTTAGTGATGTCACCTGGGTTCAGGATGTGGCACTCATAGCCTGAGGGACAGAGGAGTGGCTCCGCCCCATCTTCTGTGGTGCTGCAGGCCTCTGCTGTGGGAGGGACGCATGCCAGGGTCTCAGGGGCAGCCCCTCCATGGGGGCAGTGAATGCACGTCATCCAGAGGGGCCACCTCTCATCTGTGCTCCCCAGGATCCAGGCTATGCCTTGGGTCTCACTCACAGTCATGTGTGTGCATGCACACATATGCACATGCACAAACACACATGCACACACAACAATCCAAAGTACATGATCCCAAACATGCCCTCACATGCATAGTGACATACATACATACATGTTCGCCTACATGCCCTGAAACACATATGCTCGCATTTAGTCACTTGTGTACACACATGTTCACACACAAAAATCCTGACACACATATGCTCAACACTTCACACATACACATTTTCTCCATCCCGCAAATTCTAATACACATATGCACCACCCACGCATGTTCACACGTACACAAACCCTGCACACACACTCACACATATAGTCACACACATTTACGCGAACACGGATGCACAAATATTCAGACATACACGGTCACACAGTTGCTTGCAAAGCTGCATACCCTAACAGATGACACAGTCACACACCCAAAAACATGCAAAATCACAAGCACAGCCTCACACATGCAAGTGTACACACTTGAACCCCTACCGTTCTCTAGGCCCTGGGCCTGTGTGTGGTTCTTGTCAGAAACTGCTCTCCACCCACCCTGGAGAAGGCCTCAGCATTAGGAAGCAGAGAACACCTTATTATGATTTTAGGGATCTGAAAGCCAACCCCCAACCCCCTCCTTCTCAATTCTTCACCAGGAAGGAGACCCCATTCCCAGGGAGAGTCGAAGCCTATACTGTCCTGGGGAGGCTGAGAGCCTGGCCGAGCCCCACCGTCACCCTTCTGTGTTGGAGTGGGGGAGGGTCCAAGAGGGCTGAGCATTTGGGGTTGGGCAGGCTGCTGGAGCAGAGGCAGCCCCTGTTATCAGTGTTCTGGTAGCAGCCTGAGAAGGAGGGATCCTGGCTCTGATGTCAGGACAGGGCTTCATCCTGCAGGTACCTTGCAACACCTCCTCAGGGCCGTCCAGGAGCCAGCCGTTGCCACCAAGCCATCGAGGTTTCGGCTGGACCAGCCAATCTAGAACTAACCAAACAATACCCGGTTAAATTGAGGTCCTCCTCATGCAGCTGAGAAACACCCCAGCCTCTGGGAGTGGGGCAGCCTACATTTCATCTTGAAACACAGAGGCTCCCTGGAGGAGAAACAACTGTGGTCCTCCAGAATACATTTGCCCCTTCCTTTTAGCAATGGGACTCTGAGTTTTGGCGGGGAATTGGGTGGCCAAGCTGGAGACTACATTTCCCAGCCTCCCTGGCAACTAGGCGTGGCCATGTGAGTGAATTCTGGCCAATGGGATGTGAGCAGAAGTGATGCTGTAACTTCTGGTCCTGCCTTTGCATTGATGCTTGTTTGCTCCCCTGCCTCTCTCTCTCCCTCCTTTTGCAGTCTGGGAGCCACTTTGATCATGCGGAGCAACAAGATGGAGAGAACCAGGGTCCCAGGATGACTGTGGAGCAGAGCCACCTGCCTTCTGTAGACCATCTGTCTACCTCTGGCCTATTAACTGAAGGAGAAATAAATGCCTAATAACTTGGGCCCCCGGGTTATGGGTCTTTTTGTTGCAGCAGCACAGCCTGTTCTATAACCAATATATTTTTAACCAGAAGAGTAACTTGGTAGACTGGAAGGTCTTCAAAAACCCAAAATAAGGGTTGAAATCCCAAATGCCTCAAGGGGGCAGACAGGTAACATAAAGGAGAAAAGCAGGCCAGGTAGGGACAAAGAGGTAGGGCAAACTGGAGAATGTTCCTGACTCAATGGGTCAGCTGCTGGTGAGCTCTGGCCAGCCATTCCCAGTGTCTCCAGAGGTGATTTTTTTTGTTTTAAACTATAAACCTGGATTTTAACAAATGTAAATCCTCTGGTGTTTAAATGTTGGCAGCTAATTGAAAACATTGTAAGCACTTTGGAGATCAAATAATACTGGTCTGGGATTATATTTGTTTATGATCTCTGCTTTAGTCTGAATCGGAAATATGACAAAAATAAAGAAGTTCACGTGATGTCTAGTGCCTTTGAAAGTCCATAGATCGGTGTAGGTTAAAATGCTGGTTAGCTTTTTCTTTAAAAGAGCATGAGATGGTCACTCACAGCATGGCAATTGGAACAACCGAGGAACAAACCAGCAGTTTGCAATTTCTGAACGAGAGGTTCCGCAACCACTGTTTCCAATCTCCTGGTTCTTTCCTCCTTCTTCCCACCACCTCGGACCACATGATAGAAAATGTTTTCAATGCTATCTTTTACCAAATAGGAAATGTATTAATATTCACTATTTGTCTTCTCCTCTGCATTGGTGAAAGGCTTCTGAGCATCAGGGAAATGTACACATTTTTCTATACGTTGTGTAATACTAAAACATGGTCAAGGCCTCCCATCAATTTGCAGACCCCTAAAGGCCTGGAGGCCCGGGATCTCACCTCTCTGTTCCCTCACTAGGACTTGCTGGGATCACCTGGTAAAGAAACTCCCTGAACACCAGTCTTTATATCAAGATCTGCCTTTGATAGCAGTCTCTCCACCCCCGGGACTGTGTGGATTGCAATGAAGTGTATAAGTTAGTTTGAACAGGTCCTGGTGCAGTTCAAGGCATCTGATCATGTTAGATCATGGTTCTCAATGCGATGCAATTTTGTCCTAGCATTTAGCAAAGTCTAGAGATATTTTTGGTTGTCATACTATGGGATGGGGGTACTACTAGCATCTAGTGGGTGGAGGCCAGGAATGCTGCTCAACATCCTACAATGCACAGGTCAGCTCCTCCACCCCCACCCCAATTAGAATTATCCAAGCGTGCCAAGGGTGAGAAACCGTGTGTTCAATATTACTATTATTATTGTTATTATGACTAACAGCCCTTCCTTCTGGCCAGTGAAAGCTAGTCGTTTAATTATCTTATGAATCCTTGAATCATTGAATAACTTTTAGGTGCCCAGAGACTATTTTAGATGGTGGGGATACAGCAATGAATGAACAGACCAAACTCTCCTTATGAGACTGACCTTCAGGTGGGGGGAACAGTCAATGAAAATATAAAATAAAACACAATATTCCAGGTTGGGCTGTAAAGAAAAGTTAAGCAGGGTAGAGGGTTAAGGAATGGCCATTTAGAGAGAGAAATCTTCCCTGAGAAAGTGATCATCGCTGGACAAAGATCTGAAGGAGACGAGGAAGGAGATGTGTGGGTGTCTAGGGGGAAAATATTCCAGGCAGTGAGGGACCCCATCTATGGGCCCAGGTGCCAGAACAGGAGCCCCACATCCCTGCACTCAGGGCCTAAGGCGGTGTACACGTCACAGTCAGAAAACTGGCATGAAACTCGAGCTCTGCCTGCTGTGTGACGTTAGGCGATCAACTCAGCTTCTCTTAGTTGACAACAGTCTCTCCACCACTGGGGACTGTGTGAGCATTACATGAGATGAAGTACGGGAAGGCCACCGGAAATGTCATGGACGGTTGTACAGCTCGTGCACTGCTCAAAAGCAACCTGCCTAGGTGGCAAGGGAGGCCAGAATCCCTGTGCCCTGTTGCAGTCCAAAGGAAGAGGCACCTTTTTTTGACTTACTCACCTAGAAGGAAGCACCTTCATGTGCTTCTCCCACCAGCGGGGGGCGACATTTTGTCATATAAAGGGCTCTGTAAGAGTGAGCCTGGCCCTGAGCACCCCACTCAGTCCATGGACAAGAGGGAGTCCTCAAACACATGGTAGACTGTAATTATGAGCGTCATTAAGGGTGCTGAGTTTCTTGTCATCGCTGTGACCTCACCCCAAAGGAAACAAAGTGTGGCCATTTTTGCTTCGGCCTTGGGAAGTGGGGCTGGAGCTGCCTTCTCAGAGCCACCTGTGGTAATAATTAAGGCCCACGGAACCCGCAGCCAAAAGGTGCAGCCCAAACAGGCTGGTATTGTCTAAGGCTCAGCCCCACGCAGAACTGAGAATGGAGGAAACTTGACTGCCTCCATCCTACCCACTTAAGGGCACCTTTTCTCCACCCAGGGAGAGGTAGCTGCCCATGTCCCCTCAGTGTTCCCCACGGACTCCCTTCCCTCCCCTCCCAAACCTTCTAACAGGGATCTGAAACTCCTACTCTTCAAAGATGAGTCCCTGAGAACTCTTTCTCCCAAATGGATTTTCATTAAGATTCAACGGACATGTTATTCATTACCTGCTCCTAACCTGATGGGGCCCCAAGCGCTTTGGAATTTCAGACCCCGCGGCGAGCGGCACATTCTCATTTCAGTTTTACAGGTTGGGGAGAGCTAAGGAGGTGACCCGCCAGCCTGTGGATTTAAGCCCAGGAGTTTGCATACCCCTTCCTCTCTGGGCACACCCTATGTGGACTGGGAAGGTCCCAGGTCTCTATCTCTAATGCCCCCAGGGCCAGCCATCAATGAGTGAAGGAGGCCTGGTGGGGTCTGTGGAGAACTGGAGGACCCAGCTGCCATCTAGGGGCACCTGAGCCTCCAGCGGACAGTGGCCCAGGAAATGCGGTTTAGTATTTTTAAGAAATGCAGGAAATCTGAATTTTTTTTTAAAAGAGATCCCACCCATCCTCACAGGAGGGAGCATTTTCCCTGGAATGCACGTTTCTTGGACTGTAGCTCTCTGAGGACAGCGGCGCTCAGTACATCTAGCTGGATGCTTACTCAATGAGCGGCTATGCTCTGTTTCACATGTGGACTGCCCAGGTGATCCAGGTATAAGCCCAGCCGCGTTTCTCCCAGCGGGGACCTCCGGACAGTTCACCTGGGTGCCCCACCCCGCCCCCATCTCCCCAGGGCCCCGGGCACCTACCTGGCGGGGGCGGCACGGCCTCCAGGCAGGCATACACACAGCCGTTATAACAGCATCGCCGGTGCCGCGGGCACTCGGAGTCGGCCTGGCAGCGCGCCGCCTGGCAGGCGTCGGGGGGCAGCAAGTGCGGGGGCGGCGGGCAGCGGTCTGCTCGGGGTTGCTGGGAGCCGCCAGCCTCCTTGCCCTGCGGGAAGAGGGCGGCATCAGCGGTGCCCAGCGGCCGCAGCCAGCAGGGCCCACGTTAGGATCCCAGCGCTGCTTGGAGGTGTGCGCGGCGATCAAGTCCTTGGGCCTCTCTGAACCTCCGCTTCCTCGCGTCATCACAGCAGAACTAGCCTCACAGGGATGCTCTGAGAATTAGCAGATGTTTCTCCTCTTTGTAGTAGCCCCCAACTGAAATGTCTGTAAACCCATCAGCAGCAAAAAGAATAAATGAATATGGAGAACGGCTTAGCTGTTAAGCTTTTATCCTGAATAAATAGGTAGGTAGATGATAGATATAGATAGATAGGGATAGACGTACATACTTATATACCGGGGTGCCAAAATAAGGTATACAAATGGAAACTTTGGTCAACGTTGCTCAAGCAGTAGTTCGCCGTAACCAGAAGTGTCTGGACGCTGATGGTAACCGCTTTGAGCACCTCTTGTAATTGCAGAAGTCAAATGTGACTTGTATACATCTTTTGTTATCAGTATATATTGAGTATTACAATTTTAATACAGTTTTCCTTTCTTAAAATGTGTATACTTTTTTTGGCACCCTCTGTATATCATATGTGTTTTATATATACAGATACATAAACAGGGTATATGTGTGTGTCTACAAAAACATGCATATATACATATGTATCTTATAATCAATATGTTTATATAGAGCTTTGAGAATTTACAAATCACACATAGAATGGATAAATTCACACAACTTGGATAAATCTCACAAACATAATATTGAGGGGGAAAAAAGCAGCAGCAGCCAGCTCACAAGAGAACACATAGTCTGGTTCCATTTATATTTTTAGTTCAAAAAGAGGCACAGCTGATGTCTGGTGTGAGAAGCTTAGTGTGTGGTGACCAGGGGCAGCATGGGGGTCTCTGGAGGCTGGTCCTGTTTTGTTTCTTGATCTGGGTGCTGGTTCACTTTGTGCAGATTCATAGAGTTGGGCACAAGATTTTTTGTGTGCTTTTCGGTATTATGTTTCAATAAACAGTTAATGAGATACAGTACTTAACATATAGGACATACAGGCACGTGACCAATAAAATAAGCGTGTTAGAGGGGAGGTTGGGAGAGTTAGTCACATCAGGCAACCCAGTCTGGGTCTCTGACAATTAAAAATTTTAAAAACTGTAGACGTACTTATGAAGAATTTTTAATGGCAGGAAAAACACTTACGCCACGTTAGTAAAAAAAAAAAAAAGGCAAGAGGAAGGTTAAGGACGCGGCAACATCCTTCCCGCACAGCTATAGCCGTCTGCAAACTCCATGTGCTGCTCCCAACGCCCTGTAGGGGGCGTCAGGTCATCAAGAACAGGTCCCAACACGCGCGTCTTGGAATTGGTGCAATTTCAAGGACCGGTGCTTTTCAAACTACTTCCCAAGGACTCACAGGGGCAAGAGGGGGAAGAAAGCAGTAAGCAAGTGGGGAGGGAGGCAGCTTGCGAAGGGTGGAGCGCTTGGCCCCCACTCCAGCATCACCCAGAGAATTCATCTTTTCTCCCTCATATAGGTCATTAAATTTGTGGAAAATAAAAATGAACACAAAGCCCATGTTTGGCAGATAAGGAAAGAAAGGCTTCATGAGATTGGTGGCTCTTCCCCTAAACAAAGGGGAGACTGGAGTGTGGAACTTCTAACTCCTGGTTCAGCCTTTTCACCATCCCCTGGTCGGCCTGGTCCCCCTAATTACAAGTGCCATCGTGAATAATTTCAAAGCTGCGAGCAGGAGACATAATCCTACACCATTAGCTCTTACTTCATTTTCTTCAGAATTAACAGCACTGGACCCATGGTAGGGCCCCACCATTTTAATCCTAATCGAATGTGACAGCTGCCCAGGCCTCCTTAGGAGGCGGATGAGGAATGCCCAAGCATGATCTAGAGGGGACAGTTGGTTTTTCCACCTAGCCTGTTTTTACATCAAGCCTCATTTATGAAATTTAATGGAACCTGGAGATCAGAAGTGAACTACTTTTCACCCGCCTCCGACGCCGCTGGGTCCAGTGACTTCCTAATGGCCCCCCTATCAGGGGGTGTATAGATCAATTTTAGATGTGCCGCTGCTCTCCAGGAGGAAAGTTCAAATGTCAGTTTCTCAGGATTTGGAGAGAACAAAAGAGATAAGAGCCTTAGAAGTCAAATCTTCCGAGTTATTTATGGTGGTGCCAGCCAAAGCAACAGATGGTGGAGGGCGATAAAGAACTGATTTCCCTGAGGGGCCCAGATTAAAGGATTAAATGTTTTGAAAAATATTTCATGTCCTGCTGATAGCCAAACAAGGTCCTAAAGTTTCCTAGAGTTCTGAGAAAGAACTGACTTTTATCGAAGAAGTAAATAGATCACTCTCCAATGGCTTCTTAGCCCACCAGAGTTAAAGGTTAAAGGCCAAAGTTCTTGGCCTAAAGGTCAGACCCCAGGCCCAAGCTGCCCCCACCCCCTCCACATCTCTGACCTCCCTCCCACCACTCTCCCCCTTGCTCATTCTTGTCCAGCGCCTGGGCCTCACCCAGGTCCCTGGAACACAATCAGCCTGGTCCACTGCAGGGCCTCTGCACGGGCAATGCCTCTTGCCCAGGATACCTGCCTGGCTCCTGCCTTTCTGTAGCTCCAAACCTCTGATCACTGTGGGAGTGCTGTGTTTGACCAATGCATGGATTTATTGTTTTTCTCCCCCTACAATGTGCTCTCGTTAGGGGCTCGGTTTTGTTCCCACCTGTGTCCCCAGCACCTACATTCTCTGCAGCTCCAGCCCGTCCTCCCCTCCATTGCCACTCAAATGAAAATAAAACAACGGCGGGTCAAATCCCTCTGAGAATGAGGCAGCTCACCCCAGACTGTCAACATCCTTCATGAAAATTCCAGAGCGACCTGTGAATTCTATCTGTTCTTTCCGTTCCCACTAAGGGATTGCATAGCCAAGTCTGTTTCCAAACAGCTGCTGGACAGACATTCATGGTGCAACTCAGACAGGAACTTTCTAGTGCTGCATGCCTTACTTGTTCAAAATAGCCCCTTTCAGGTTATCGGCCTGGTGGCTGTTTTCCGTTCCTCGGGGAGATAGTCTGCCGCTGATAAACTCAAGAAGCAGGTTAGGGAAATGCCAGTTCTAGTTCCTTCAGTGGGAAGCCCAGTTCTGCAAATCCAAGTCTGGAGTCCACTGAAGCAAACAGCCTGGACGTCCAAACAAAAGAGGCTGGATAAATAAATAACGGCAGCCCTGAACCTCAGAATACCATAGAAACCTTTGAAAAGAGGACACAGATCTTCCATATTAACATATTCACCGTATATTGTTCAATGAAAGACACGAGGTACAAAACAGTAAGAATAAGCCAGACACAATTCCCCATACTCTATGGCTGCAATTCTATGAAATGTCCCGGATGGACAAATCCACAGAGACAGAAAGCAGATGGGTGGTTGCCAGGGGCTGGAAGAGGGGAGTGGGGACTGACTGTTTAATGGGTCTGGGGTTTCTTTTTTGGGGGCGATGGAAATGTTGTGGAACTAGATAGTGGTGGTGGTCCTGCAACGTTGTGAATGTACTAGATGCCACTGAATTGTACACTTTAAAATGGTGAGTTTTATGTTATGTGAATTTTACCTCAAAAAGAAAAAGTTAAAACATTATGAATAAAATACCATTAAGAAAAAAATGTGTGCAGGGTATCACTGCTTCATGAAAAAGTGTAAGCACAACACCCCCCTCCCACCCCGCAAATGACAACAGAGCTTATGTTGTGAAGGAAGAATTTAAATCAATTTTACTTATGTATAACTTTCTAGAGTGTCTGAATTTTTTACAGTAAACATTTTTATAATCAGGAAAAAAAATTGAAACCATTTCCATTTAAGGAGAAAGAATCCAACCTCCAGAGTTCCTCCAATTTTCCCGCGTCCCTCCCTCTGCCCTCCCCACGCCCTTCATTCTGCTACTGAGAGCTTTACCCTTCTTTGGAATGTTCCAGCAACTTAACGGCCAGACCAATAAAAGTGCGCCCCAGGACGGGTTTGCTCGGTGCAGGAAGAAAGCCAATTTTCCTCTAAGCGTTACTTGCTCTTCCCCTGGAATTTGGACGTCAAAGATCTAAAAATATGTCTCTCCCTGGAACACAGGGCTTTAGAGTTCAGCGCGCATTGATGAATGTCACTTCCCGATGCCCTGGGACCTTAGCACTGGGCTCTGAGAGAAGCATTTGGTGCACGGTTAATGGGACTTCCTTTGAGAGGTCCTCAAAAGCCAGGATCTTACACCGGGGATAACCCCATCTCCGTGCATGTCTGCAAACTCAACAGCTCCTTCAACTGGTGTGCACTGAGCACGGCTCTACACCCGACCGTAGTTTAGAACTTTCTATTCCTTCTATCCTGTTCTGGAAGGTTTTAATATAATGTATTCATTCATTTAATGGTTAAGTCACAGTTCACTTTCACTTCGCAACGATGTGCCAGGCACAGGGCTGGGTACAAGGAGAGCTGAGCTGAACCAGAGGACATTGTCCTTGCCTTTACGTGCCTCAGCTCCAGGACAAGTGACAAACACCAAGCAAAACATCACACAGATAAAGAAACGAATTGCTGTTTTGTGTTTTCATCTTTTGTCGCCTGCAAAAGTAGTTAATGAAAAACTAAACCAGGGCCGGCCGAGTGGCACATTGGTTAAGAGCTGGCTTGGGACGCCAGCTCTGAGCAGCAGGCACCGGTTCGGATCCCACATAAGAGGGCCGGTGACGCTGCCCTCTACAGCTAAGATGGTGAACAACAGCTCGACCTGGAGCTGGGCTGCTGTGAGTCGCCGGTGACGGCGCAGGCTGCAGCCCCTGCTGCAGTGGGCTGCTGTAAAGCTACCGTGAGTGGCCAGCAGCCAGCGTGAGCAGCCGGCAGCTGGTGTGAGCTGCCAAGAGCTGCCGTGAGCAGCCGTCCAGTGGCCAGCGACCGATCTGCCTCAGTCAGGAAGAGTGCAATGATGATACCAACATGGGCCAGTGAAGCAACATCCTCCACAACTAGACTGAAGAACAAAAGGACAGCAACTTGTCTGTTCCCCTTCCCCTGATTCCCCAGCGTTGTTCCCCTCCCACAATTCCCCAATAAAATCTTTTAAAAAAACAAACAAAACTAAACCAAGCCACAATAAAGAAACAAGTCATGCATATAATAGTAACGGAGCTAAATGCTATGAAGGAAAAGTTGGGATGCTATTAAAATGTTTAAGGGAACTCAAAACGGGGTGTTCGGGGAAGAGCCCTCCGAGGAGGAGGCCAGGAAGACAAAGCATGACCAAATTTTGTTACATTATATTGTGATAAAATATACGTAATGTAAACTTTGCCATTTTAACTATTTTTAAGTGTGTAATGCAGGGGCACTGAATTCACAATATTGTGCAAACCCTACCTCTATTTCTAAAACACTGACATCATCCTCAAATAGAAATTGTATTCTCATTAAGCAGTTTCTCCCTTGTTCCCTCCCCCAGCCCTTGGCAACCACTAACCTACTTTCTGTCTCTATGAATTTGCCTATTCTGGACCGTTCATACAAATAGACCACACCGTATATGGCCTTTTGTGATTGGCTTCTTTCACTGACTAAGATGTTTTCAGGGTTCATCCATGCCGTAACCTGTGTTGACACTTCATCCCTGTTTTATGGCTGAATAATATTCCACTGTGGGAATAAACCATTTTTGTTTATCCATTCTGAGCTTATGGTCATTTGGGCTGTTTCTGCTCTTGGCTGTCGTGACTAGTGCTGCTATGGACAGTCATGGACATTTTCCCTCTGATTTCCTGCCTCCCTCCGGCATGCACATTCCCAGGTTATAACCACACATGGCCCTGGATACGTCTTCCCTTGCTCTTTTCCACCTGGAATTAATTTCAGGACTGGAACCTCAGATGGAGAAGCCAGAGAAGAGAAAGCGACCTGCCCAAGGTCACCCCCCAAATCCCACCATTTACTTTTCCTTCCTTCCATCTACTTGCGCATCCAGCCAGCTCATCCCCCTATTCTTAAAATGTTTCTGGGTGCCTGTGGCAGGTCAGGCTCTGTGCTAGATGCTAGGATGTGGCCAAGCCTACAGTTGGGTCACTTCACTTTGGCATCTCCTTCCCCTCTCTCCAGCCTCCAGGTAGGACTGGCAGGGCTTTGGCTGTGAACACGCCAGGACTCACTGAGCAGCCTCTGCTCCTCCAGATGAAGGCATCCTCTTGGTCCTGATGATGGCATCCTACAGGGAGGACATCTCTCAAGGAGCCAGGAAAGTCCCCAAGACGCTGAGGGTATAGTGATAGCTTCACCTGTCTCTGGCCAAATGTTGTGGGGCAGTTCACTCCCCACTACGGCCTTGACTTTCTCATCTGGGAAATGTCTATCATCGAGGTTGCCAGTTGCAAGCAACAGAAGCTGACGATGTTAGTTCCCAGAAGCAGATGGCATGGGTGCTCTTGTGGTGCCCTATCAAAGCCCCTCACACTGGGGGGCTTAACAGAAATGTAGTCTTTCAAAGATTTGAAGGCCAGAAGTCGGAAATCAAGGTGCCAGTAGGTTGGGGCCTTCTGCAGGCTGTGAGGAAGAATCTGTTCCACGTTTTTCTCCTAACTTTTGGTAGCTCCTGGCAATCGACAAGCCAGGCGTTTCTTGGCTTGTAGACGTTATCACGCCAACCTCTGCCTTCGTCTTCACTTGGCCTTCTCTCTTTGTGTCTGTTTCTGTATCTCTCCTCTTCTTATAAGCTCACCTGCCATATTGGAATAAGGGCTCACCTGACTCTAATATGTCATTTAAACTAATTACTATTTCCAAATATGGCCACATTCACAGATAACAGGAATTAGAATTTGAACGTATCTTTTGAGGAGGACAAAAATTAAACCCCAAACATAGATGTGAGACTAGGATTTTAGTACAGGGAGTATATTTGGGAGACATCTCTAGAAGCTCCAGCAGGTGGGGACGTGAGAAAGGGTGGGGTCCATCCAGGGAGTGTTAACGGGCAGGTATCTGCCACGAGCACCTGGAGCTCAAACCCAAGGGGAAGCTCTGAGAAACTGTGTAGAACGCTCTTCAGAGGTGTCCTGCCCAAAGCTGGGCTGTGTGCTCCACTTGCTCCCATGGTATGAACCCCCGAGCACCCTGGCCTGGCCTGCGTGTGGCTGAGTGGGCTCTTGTAGGCAGAGATAGCCTGCCGGCAGGCAGGCACCAACATTTACTGGAAGAAGGTGTAGATGTTGGAACTCAGGGGATGATAAGAGTGGAGAGGGGTATGCACAGCTCCAGGCCATCTGCCTCTTCTACTCTTGCTACTTTGCAAAAAATAAGAGCTGCGTTAGAAGGCCCTTGAGCTCACAGAAATAACAAGGGGAAGGAGAATCAGCTTGGAGAGGCTGAGGAATGCGAATCATATAGGCTACCTGGTCCTGCAGGGCTTTTGTGCTCATCACCAAAAGACGCAGCTCTGGGCTGGCTAAGGGCAAAGGGGTGTCCTGTCGGCAAGATGCATGACAAAGAGTCCCCCCTTGCTGCTGGATGCTGCAGCCCCTCACTGTCCTCTCAGCTGGGCATGCACTTCTGGGCGGGGTGCAAAGTGCGCAACCACTTCCAGCTGCCTTGGATGGGAGCTTAGGGGGCAAAACAGACCCATAGCCCAGCCACAGCGACACACCGGGACCATCAGGCCACCTGGTCCCCTCACCTGGTAGATGTGCTGAGAGGATCCTGAGAGTTAACGCATGGCGACGAACCCTTGGCCTGACACACAGGAAACTGTCCTTATGAGTTTCATCAAATGCCAGGAGAGAGAAACCCCAAACCCCAGCTCCGCAGAACTGACCCTGCTCTTCCCGAAAAGGCCACTGGGCTATTTACAAACATTCTGCTTCTGTCTTATCCAGCTTCATAAATATTTGCTTCTGCTTTTTATTTTGTTTTGAATAGTGCACATGTGGAGAACGTGGCTCTGTGCCGGGCACGGAGCTGAAGGCTCTCCGTGGTCTTTTCATTGGACTGCAAAGAAGGTACTCCAACACTGCAGACAGGCAACAGGCTCAGAGAGGAGAAGCCTTCTCCTTACAAGCCCCTCAGAGGGCCTCCCATGGGAGTAGAAGGCAGCGTCATCCTCTCTGGCACTGTTTGTGAGTCCCCGGGCTGTACCGTACACAGTCTTCATTCAGGAAATTCCCTGGGGCCCATTGCCCGCTCTGCAGAGGGACGGGGCTCTGGGAAGGTGAGAAGCAAGGGCCTGATACAGGGAGCAGGCGGCCATGTACCGGGTAACAAGCCGCTCTTAGGTGCAGCCTGAGACAGGTGCCAGTGTCCATGGGCTGAAACTCCCACTGTGGCTGATTTCCAGCTACAGATGGGAGGGCGTGGGATGAGGAGGTGGGAAGAGGTGTGCAATGGCGCCTCAACACCTGGTATTTTCCATCATACAGATACCAGAGACATAAGTAACGTCAAGCGCAGAAGACTAGTGAGATGTAGCAAAATCAGTAGGAAGTGATACATTTCTAATAAGGAGCACTTCTTTCCTTTCTCATCTAAATCACATAATTATAAGTTTCTATGGTTTAACTTATAGTAAGGGCTGTGTTTAACTCTCTGAGTGGGTCCAGCCTGGCTCCAGCATGCTACCGGACACCTGGCCTCACCCTACCCTAACCTGCCCCACGGCACCCAAGGGTCCAGGGCTAAGGCTGAAGACCTGACTCAGCTTGGGGTGGGGGCCGCATGGGGGAAGTCTTACCTCTTAGTGTGTGGAGGTAGCTGCCTAGCACTCCTAAATTCCCTGTTGGATAGTTGCCTGGAAGTTATAATCAGAATTGAAAGGGCCCTGCAGGGCATCTAGTCCTTTGCCTTCATTTCTCAGGTAAGGAATGACCTGAGGACCCGTGAGGGACAATGAGTGGCCCAAGGCTGCATAGCTTATTAGAGACGCTGAGATGAATTCCTGGGCCTGCCACCTCCCTGCCCAGTCTTCCTATTTTCTGAGCCACAAGTCAATAGCCTGTCGTTCCCCAGGGGCTTTCCCTGAGGCAGGTTCTTGGCACAAACCCTTCCCATATCTAGGTGCTGGGAAGGGATGCTGCTTGCTGTCTGTTGATAACCGGGAAAAGTTCCAACCCAGCGAGGGGCACATTTGAAACACTTGCACCTGACAAGTGGTGGCTGGAAGCAATTCGGTTTCTGAAGCCCACCCAGGCCTGTGTTTTTAAAGAGACTCCCCCCACCCCCCTTGCACATCATCCCCAACCCAACCCCCAGCCTCCCATTCCTCCTAGTGAGATGTCACAGTGTCTGTTCCTACTACACCCCAGGACAAAATAGGGATAAGACCAGATGATGTATTGAAAATCTGGTCCTGGAACCAAAGTGCTAAATTACCTGGGAGAACTAAATTGACGTGTTGGGCCAGCAAAGAGCACGAAGCATTCAAACCTGAGAAGCCCTCTACCATAGCAAAGACTGCCCTCTCAGGAGCCCTCACATGCATTGTTTCTGCTTCTATGCCTCAGCCCACACTGAGTCTTTCCCCAGGAATGTTCTTCCTCTTCCTAATTCTTAATAGTTCTTCAAGATCTGGCCAGGTATTGTCTCCCCCAGGAAGGCTTCTGTGACTACTTCCAAATACCTACCATCATTTCACTCACTATTACTCTTTTTCACAAGCAGTGGCCTCCTGCCTGACCTGTAGAATGTGAGCCCTGGAGGCTGAGATTAGCCTCAATACAGTTTTATGCACCCAACCAAGCCTGGGTTCATTAAACAGCTCCCTCGCCCACATCACTACCTGGCAAACTCCTATTCATCCTTCAAAGCCCCAGGTTGAATACCCCCAACCCTGGAAAAACCCTTCCTGGCTCTCCTGGGGCAGAGCTGCATACATTTGTCTGTGCTTCCATTGCATTTGCTTATAATTTCCCTACAAGAATGTGCTGGGTGCTAACTTAATCCCAGGCACCTGCCAATGCAGCAAGAACACTACGTTGAATGAGACAGAACCGGCTGCACCCTGAGCAACTTATGTTCCACTTGGAGAGACAAGCACCAACCCATATCACAGCTATTTAATTAAATAAATTAATTACTTTTATAATTATAAATAAATCAGTCCCCCGATGTACAGACCACTTGCTATGCATTAAGTGTTTTATGCATAGTGAGTCACTTAATGCTTACATATATGCTGAGAGTGCTGGTGTTATCTCCTTGACTCTTCTGTGCCTCTGTGCTCCCTGAGGGGTGGGGGGACTTAAAATTTCACCCTCTTCCCCACTCCCACCCTGTCTCCTAGTCCCTTTCCTGCTTTTTGTCTCCCCTCAGCACTTGTTGCCAAACACATTATGTTTTCTTTTAATTTCTCCCTTATTCTTTGCCTCTCCTACAGTAACATGAATTCTCCAAGGCAGGTATCTGATGTCTGTATCCCCACAGACTAGAATGGTGCCTGATAAACAGTGGCGATCAAACACATTTGCTGAAAGGAATGCATCAGTCTGTCTTTTTCAGATGAGTATATGAGATCACTGGTGCTCAGAGACACCAAACAAGTTAGCCCAAGTCACACAGCGGGTGAGCAGCAGAGCCTGGCTCCAGGGTGCATGCTTTGTCATGCCATTCCTTTGTACTGCCATCACCTGTCACCTGACTGCCTCCCCCACTCAAACATCTCATCCTTGAGGGTGGGAGCTGGTGTCTCCATCTTGGACTCAGAACCTCACACAGTGCCTGGTTAAGAGGAGTTTCTGCTAAATGTTTACTAAATGAGTAAATGACCACGGGAATATATAATCATATCGCATAAACATTTGGTTATTGATTGCTGAGACACAACACTCAGTTTTTAAGTCTTTGGACTCAGGTGCTGTTTGTCAGGAGAAAGCATACTTTGGCAAGCAAAAGCATGTCACAGTCCCCTTGCACATTCCAGGAAAAGAGCCTTTTGAGAGCATGAGTTCCATCCGTCTACCACCCGACTTTGACACATGCAGATAAAGAAAGAAGCCTGCCCTGCCTGCATATAAGGGAGCACTTACAGAATGTACACCCAGTATCTGGGGATTGCCCATCTCCTCCCAGCCTCCCCACCCCAGCACTTACGTGGGACTTCTCAGCCAGCCTCATGTGCGATGCCCGTTTCCAGATATTCTTGGCAGAACTGACTTCGAGGAGAAGCAGCAGAAAGCAGAGAGTCCAGAGGACATTCCTTCCTCCGCTAACCATCCTGCAGCTGGTAGAAGGCATTTCTTTCCAGATGTTCAGAGAAGAGGAGCCCTCTCGCCGTGCGGGTCCTATGAGTGAGGAGCAGAAGTGTGCACCGTCTGCCAGACTGTCTTAGCTCCACTCAGCTGGGTCCCTGGGATCATGTGTCCACGCCTAGCACATGCCCCCACCCCAGCCCCCACCCTGATGGTGGCCAGCCTGCATGGTTATTTTTAGCTTGCCCTATAACATCTGGCCCCAGAGACTCCAACTAGGCAGTTCAGATGGTAGCGGCGGGCGGCAGGAAGAGGGGGCTCCCAGTCTTGCTTGGAGACGTGGCTGGGAGTGGCCCGGTCACACTAGGATGATGAGCACTTCCTCGAAGGCTGAGGCAGTCTCTCCTTGAGGAGGTGCGCTGGCTTCAGGGCTGGGAGGCTGGGGGCCGGGTGGGGGTGGGCACACAGGGGGACCAGTACAGCGGGATGGGTGGGGATTCCAGCTGCTACCTCATCCAAGTTTTCAGCTAGGCTGAGGAACTCTGTCCATAAAAGCTTCTTTGGAAGACGTGGCTGAAGGAGGACTGGCTGAGTGCGTGGCTGTGGGGCGATGACTCACGCCCTTAAACCCTGCTACTCCTCTCTAATGTGGGCATGTGGGCAGTTAGTCACGTTGTGTATTTCTCGAGAGAGTTCAATGAAATTGTGCATGTGAAGCGTTTCACATACATCATAAGTGTGCTATAAATGTCAGCGTGTGTATGTTTTATATAGGGGTCAATATTTCACAAACTTGGAATTCTGTCACCTGTTCTCAGCAACCCCAACACAGGTATACTGTTGTGATGCCCATTTCACAGATGGGGAGACAGAGCTACACTACTTGCCTGATGTCAGGCAGCAGGTAGCAGAGCTAGGGCTCGACCCCAGGCCCATGTGACTGCTGCGACACCCCACTGGGTGAAGAGGAAGGGACCCAACCTCCAGGTTCAGATGCACCTGAGCCAAGTCCCAGCTCAGCCTCTCTCTGTGTGATGCTGAGAAAGCTGCTTCTGCTTGCTGCCCCTCAGTTCTTTCCTCTGGGACACTAAGTTTGTGATCATTTGTTACAGTGGCAGTAGGGAGCCCATACGCCTGAAGTGGGGTGTTGGCTCTGCAAAGTCAAGTATCTGCACCCCTCTTACTGCCTGTACCCCCACTCCTTGCACAGGGCCTGGCCTGCATCAGCGCTCCAAAGTGCTTTCCTCACTACATGGCATGGGGCTTGGCACACAGTAGGTGCTCAATAGATGTTCTTCAATTGAGATATCAGTTCCAAAGCAGTATTTGGAGCAGAGGGACCCAGGGTGCGAAGCTGTGACCCGTCAGTTAATTTCTTGCAAATATTAACTTATAAAAATGACCCTTCAAAGTCTTTAGGACAGCGAGGGTGACTTCTCCAGGAACACTGCAGCACTGCAGGTTTCATGTGGAAGGAGAAACGTCTCCAAGGAGAGAAATTAACCTGGAACAAATTTCCTAGGGAAAGCAGCAGTTTTCTTTTGATCAGGGACAGGCAGGGTCTGACCTGACAGCCAGCCTGGGCGCTCCCAGTGGGGACCAAGAGGGCAGCCAGGGCCTGCCCCCCCCCCCCCGCATGATTTCAGGGCTGGCAACTCCTCCCAGGTTCCTGCCAAGCCTCAGAACTTTATGTTCCAAGTGGCAGAGGTCCTTCTAGTTTATCTGAGCTCTAGTGACCTGGACTTGATCCCAAGCTTCGTGGGCTGTCCTCCTGGGACTTACCAACCTGTGAATGTGGCTTCCTGTAGATCTGTGGGCGAGGTTTCCTCTGGAAAAGCCTTGAAGCTGCCGAGGGCTTTCATTTCCTCAGCTCTGAGGGTCCTGCTGGTGAGGCTTGCCTGCTGGGGCCTGACAGCTGCTGCCTGCCGAAGGCTTCCTGCCCTCCGAAAAGGGAGGAAAGTGTCTCTTTGAAAAATATAAAGGGCACACGTGTTTAGGGGTCTCACTCTAAGGAGCAAAGGACATGGCACACAGACATAGGGTCTAGGAAGAAATCCTGCCTGTTTACTCCTGATAAACCCCCCGCCCCCATCACTGAGGCTTCATGTTCCTTCCCTAGGAGGCAAAACATTTTCTTCCATGGTGATCAGAGCAGAGCTCTAGGAAAGGGGGACAGGGTGGCACATTAATTCACACTTCATACTATATAGTATGAGTGACTTCCAGCAGAAAGAAACATATCAGCAAAATAAGGAGGAGCCGAGTTCATTCATTCATTCATTCAAACATTTGAGTGCCTACTATGTGCCAGGCCTGGAGATACCAGAGAGAGTAAAACCAGGCTCCGCCCCTGTACCTATGGGGTTTACTGCCAAGTGGAGGAGTCAGATATTAATCAAACAGTGTTTTTATTATAATAAACACTTTTGGGTGCCAGACATGGTTTCGAGTGTTTTAAAAATATTTACTCATTTAATCTATCACAAGTCTGCTAGTTAAGCACTGTCATCATTTCCATTTTAGAGATAAGGAAACTGAGTCTCGGAGAGATTAACAGCAGAGTGCCTGAAAACTATTTATTTACATAATCTATCAAAACTGTTAGGTAGGTACTCTTACTATTCCCATTTCACAGACAGGGAAACTGAGGGTCAGAGAGATAAACAACCTGCCCAGCCATACACAGCCGATAATGGGCAGAGCCAGGATTCAAACACAGACATTACGCTTTCAGAGCATGTGCTCACGGCCATAATACCACATGTCCACAGGACAGCTGAGCTGCAGCAAGGACATGTAAGGGGGGAGGTGACTTAGAGGGGACAGCAGAGGTCTCCCTGGGGAGGCGACCGTGGCCTGAGAACCAAAAGATGAGGCTGGAAAGAGAAGGGGCTTTAGCTCCCAACAGGCCAGGTTAGAATACACCACTGGGGGAGGGGTTGGGGTGGTAAGAAGGAGGCAGGCCAGCTAAGCTTAGGTTTGGGCCTTACTTAGGTGGCTTGGTGGTGCCACCATCCAAACAGCAACATTTTTTACAGGCCCTGGGCACTTTTGCCATCCTGGACCCCTGTGTCTATTATAAAACATTAAAAATATTTTTAAATGATCTATTGAGTTGTCGGAAAAGTCATAACGTGTTTTTTCTGTTTTTCGTTGCAAAAATGCGTCATGACTTTTCCGACAACCCAATATTCTAGCTTCATTGATAAAAAGACAAAAATAATACAAGTTTGATTCAATTTTTTTCTTCGGATTTTAAGAGAAATTAAAACACTTTGCTGGGCCCCTAAAAGTCTTGTGAGCCCTGGGCCGTGTGCCTGCTGGGCCTGGAGGAAAAGACAGCTGTGGGTCCAAATACTGCTGTGTGACCTCAGGCAAGCCTTTGCCCTCTCTGAGCTAGGAAGCCAGGGGGATTCAGGGGATAGCATAAATAAGCCTACAAGACACAGAGGAGGTGCCCGTTCTCTGCAGCTCCCTCCTTGTTGCGTCTTCTGCAACAGCAGGGTGGGCTGATGGAAAAGGGCCTTGAATTGCACAATCAGCCTTAAGAACCTCACAGCCAAGCTCTGCTCCAGGCTGTGAATGAAAACAGATGTCCCCTGCGCCGCCTAGTTCTTGGAGAGCCAGACCCTGACCTCACTTCACCCCGCCATCCTGTCACTGACCTCCACTCCGTGTCCGTCTCCCCCTTAACTCACAGTTGATGTCTTCCCGACCAGGGAACTCCCAGCTTCTCTCTCCAACTCCGAACTCCAACGAGCCTGCTGGCCTCCTCCCTGCCTGACAGTGACCAGTGACCAGTCCAGGCCAATTCCCCAGGAAACTGACGCCTCAGCTCTGGCCAATGGGTTGAAAAGTCAGGTTTGAAGATTGGCTTGGCTCTCGATCGCCTTCTCCCAGCTGAAGTCGGACCCGTCAGCAGACTCAGCTCCTTTTTAGTAGCGGGGCCAGACCTTTACTGGGCTTATCTTGTTTTATTTTCCCCAGGACCTGGACCCACCCCTAACGTAATGTTTGCACTAGGGCCACTTGTTTTCGTTTTATTCCCCCAAAGCAAATCTGATGGTGAAAGCCCTCCCTGTCCCACCTCTCAAGCTGAAAACCTTGCCTGGGCCCTGTTAGGACAAAGATAAAAATACCAGCCCCGCAGGCCTTGCAGGCCAGCCCAGTCTCTCTCAACCAGGCTGCACTGTTAGCACCACTTTTAGGAGGAGTTTCAACAACATCCACACCAGAGCACATAAATCTGATGGAATGAATCAGAACCCAGATCAATGAAATCAGACTCAGTTGTTTGCAAAGTTCCCCAGCTGATTCTAATGCGCATCCAGGGCCAGGAGCTGTAACAAATTTGGCTTCTCCCCCAGCCCCCACTCCCACCCCCACCTCCGGGCCTCATATCTCCCCAGCTCCCTCTCCCTGCTGCAGCATGCTGGCCTCACCCATGCGCACACTCACCATGCACCCTTTGCCATGAGACCTCTGCATATCCTGTTCCCTCTCGCTGGCACTGTTCCCCGTTTTCTTTGCTGAGTGAACTTGTGAAGGCTTCCTCACATCTCAGCTCTCAGCAAAACAGCCAGCCCCTTCCTCCCAGAAACATTCCCTGTTCTCCAAATCAGCTCATTTCGCCTAGACCAGGCTTTCATGGCCCCGTGCACTTCCACTGGATAGGATCCACACAACACGGCGGCGGGAGTGACATTTTTTTCTGACAATGCCTATCTCTCCCAATAGATGGTAAGCACTCTTCATTGTTTTTGGTTTTTTTCTTTCTCACCTGTTATGCACCTGGCACATAGTAGGAGCTCAGTGACATTCACTGAATGGCTAAATGGATGCTCCGACTTGCCCCACCAGAGCTCTTACTCAGATGACTTTGCTAGACCTTCCTAATGCCAGCCAGTGACCCTAGAGTCACCTACTGCCTGGCACCAAGTCCCCTGACCTGGTTGGACTGACACAAGCATCTGCAGCAGCACCTGTACCTGCAGTGTTGTCACCTCACAGCCACACCTGTGCTAGACAGCATCCTAGGGGCTGGAAATACACCAAGCTCCTCTCTGCCAGCATGCTGTACCCAAGGGCTTCTCCTCAGCCCCCTTGACACTTGGGGCTGGATCACCCTCCGTTGTGGGGCATCCTGTTCACTATAGGATGTTTAGAAGCACCCATGGTCTCTACCCACTAGATGCCAGTAGTGTTCTCCCACATGCCTACCCCACCAGTTGTGACAAAGAAAAAAACCTCTCCAGATATTACCATATGTTCCACAGTCAAGGGCAAAATTGTCCCCCAGTTGAGAATGCCTGCATTACAGTCATAGAGCTGACCATCTTATAGTAAAATAGAGTGGAATCAGGATGTTGGTAGTTATTGTTAAGCTGTCCATCTATGTTACATGCACTTTTCTGTATGTATATTATAACACACACACACACACACACACACACACACACACACACGAGTTAAAAGAAAAGAGCAAAACCATCAGACTGGCATAAACTCTGCCGGGAAGCATGAACCCGAGGTTAAGGGCTGGGGAGTCTAAGTTCCATTCCTTCGTGTGGGTGATGGTAGGGAATTAATATCTTCCCAAGGTCTCCGCTCCTCGTCAGTAAAGTGGAGACTACAGCAGCCCCTTGATCACAGGGTTACTGAGCTCACACTGGGGTGCAAGTGTGACTTATCATTAATATCACCAACATAACTCCAATACCCAGTTCTGAAGACATTGTAATAGTTAGAAAGAACTGCCATTCAAAACAGAACAGGCAATGAGCAAGTAAGGCGAAAGATAACCCATTGGTGGATTTGGGTAAAGAGTGTATCAAAGCTTTCTGGAGTGTTTTCACGATATTTCTCACTTTGAATTACATCAAAATAAAGAGGTGTAAAAAATTAAAAGGGCAGGGCCGGCCGAGTGGCGCGATGGTTAAGAACTGGCTTGGGACGCCAGAGGGCCCCTGTTCGGATCCCACATGAGGGCCAGTGACACTGCCCTCCACAGCTAAGATGGTGAACAACAGCTCAACCTAGAGCTGGGCAGCCGTGAGTCACTGGCGACGGCGGAGGCTGCAGCCCCTGTGGCAGTGGGTTGCCATGGGCTGCCATGTGTAGCCAGCAGCCAGCGTGAGCGGCCAGCAGCCGTGGTGAGCGGCTGTCCAGAAGCCGGCGACTGATCTGCCTTGCCCGGGAAGAGCGCAATGATGGTGCCAACTTGGGCCAGTGAAGCAACGTCCTCCACAACTAGACTGAAGAACAAAAAACGACAGCAACTTGTCTGTTCCCCTTCCCCCAATTCCCCAGCACTGTTCCCATCCCCCCAATTCCCCAATTTAAAAAAAATCTAAAAAAAAAATTAAAAGGGCAGAATATTAAAGAATTCGTGCAGCTCAACAACAAAAAGACAAGCAGCTCAATTTAAAAATGGGCAAAAGACTTGAATAGGCATTTCAAGAAGATATACAGATGATCAACAAGCATGTGAAAAGATGCTCAACATCACAGTCGTTACAGAAATGCAAATTAAAACCCCAATGAGATAGCACCTCCAACCCACTAGAGTGGCTAGAATTAAAACCAACAAACAAAAATAACCCAGAAAATAACAAGGCTTGGTGAGGATGTGAAAAAAATCGAACCCATGTGCACTGCCGGTAGGAATGTATAATGGGACCTCCTCTGTGGAAAACATTCAGGCAGCTCCTCAAATATTTATAGAATTACCACATGACCCAGCAATTTCACTCCTAGGTAGCCACCAAAAAAATTGAAAACACGTGCTTAATTAAAAATGTGTAGTCAAATGTTCACAGCAGCACTATTTACAATAGCCCCAAAGTGGAAACACCCAAATGTCCATCAACAGATGAACAGATCAACAGATTCTGGTTGAGCCATGAGAAGGAATATTATTCAGGCAATAAAAAGGAATGAAAAACGAACTCATGCCACAACATGGATGAACCTCAAAAACATCAGACACACAGGAAAAGTCCAGGGCGGGCAAATCCATAGAGACAGAAAGTAGATGAGAGGTTTCAGGGGAGTAAGGGAAAGGGGAATGACTGCTAATGAGTACGAGGTTTCCTTTGGGGGTGATGAAAATATTCTAGAACTAGACAATAGTGGTGGTTGCACAACTCTGTGAATATACTAAATGCCACTGAACTGAACATTTAAAAACGTTGTGGAGGGCGCACCTCAGTGGCCCATGTGGGAATTGAACTGGCAACCTTGGTGTTATGAGCACTGCGCTCTAACCACCTGAGCTAACCGGCTGCCCCCTGCACTAGGAATTTTACATAGGTCTCTCCTTAATCTTCAGACTAGCCCTTTGAGGCAGCTACTATAATATTACCCCACTTAACCGAAGAGGAAACAGATATCTGAGAGGGGAAGACACTGGCTTGATTCCAACTGGCAGGACCAGGATGTGAACGCAGGTCTGCGGTGGCTCTTGGCCAGCCTGCCTCCTGGGGGAGCGATGGTGTAGCCGGGCAGGAAAGCAGCCTCAGCTTCAGCTGAGCCATTGTTCTCTGCGAACGTTCATCATCCCCTAAGAGCTGAGGACGCTGATCTGCCTCCTGGCCCACAGGCCCTCAGGGCCCACAGCCCACCCAAGAGAAACTGTGAACCCGATTGGGTCCCATCCGATTGTGGGGACACCATTGTCTCAACCCACAGGATAATTCCACGGGAGCCCTTCCTTCTTCCTTCCTGGCAGACAAGGACCCAGGCAGGGCACTTGGCCGAGGGTGGTCAACGGGGACAGCAGGACACTCTGAGCTTCCTGCTGACCTTCCTGGCAGGGGCCTCGCAGAACACTTTGCCTTGGCAGGAGTTTAAAGAGAGAGAAAGAAAGAAACTTTGGCCCTTATTATGCAGTGCCTGGTGCACATAAATCTATCACTTGGCAAAAACCAGCTGTCTCCTCATAAATCACACTGTGACGGGCACATGAATTAAGACAGTGATTTCTGCCTGGATGGGCCTGTAGGGTCACAGCCCGGGTGGGTGGGTCAGAAAGGTGACAACCCCACTGCTCAGGTCCACTCTCCTACCCTCCTCTTCATCTATCCCTCAAGAATCTGCCCCCCAATACTTTTCTAACTTTTATTTATTTTTCTTATTACAGAGGCATAGGATTTGTGTCAGCAGGAACACAGAAACAATGATGGGTATTTAAAGTAAAGGGGATTAAAGCAGGGACTTGGTTATTCAGGCTACAGAAAGGCTGACAAACCAAGCAAGGGAGAGTGAGGTGACCCAGAGATGAACAATAGCAAGAAGCTGCTGCCCTGGCCCCAAGGTGGGGGGACAAAGCAAGGGGATGGTGTTTTTCAGGTCCACGATCTGGGGTCACCCAGAAGAAACTGAACCACAGGAAGGCTGCTTGGTGACGCTGAAGCCACAGGGAGACACAGCCACCGGTCGAGTCCCTGTCCAAGGCACAGAAATTGGGGAGACACCCTGGCTTCTCCCCTCTCCCTGCCCTCCAGCCTTCCACCAGGGCCTCCCACTGGGCAAGTGCCTATAAGTCAAGATGACCTGCAGTGGCTGCTGCCTTTCAAGGTGT
>NW_017731369.1:4647514-4651732 GCF_001890085.2 Hipposideros armiger | reverse complement strand
AGCAGCAGCATGTCCCCACACACATGCACACATATGTACACACCCGATTGCCCACACTTGCACACACACCTGAACAGGTGGGCCATGTGCCTGTCACCTTCTGCCCTAAAGGCCAGGGATGAAGCCCCCACTACAATCTAGTTTGAGTACCAGTGCCTGACACATCACAGGCACATAGTAAGACATGAAAATGTGGATTTCATTCAATTAAAAAAAATGGACGAAACACCCAAACAAGTGGCATGCAGGAACCGAATGGAATGACATCAATGGGATGCATAGAATGAAGCAGAGTGGACTGGCATGAATGAATGAATGAATGAATGAATGAATGAACGGGATGATAGAATTGAACGCATTAACTAGAATGAGCAAATAAAACAGAATGGAATGAACAAATGAGATATAATAAAGGAATGGGAGAAGGTGGGATAGAATGAAATAAGGAACTAATGAATTAATTGAGTGAATAAAAGAAGATATGGCTGCTGACCTTGACGGGATTCTGGCCTGGGGATGGGAGCAAGAAGACATGTTAGCCAGGAATTCCAGGAGTGTCTGACTGGTACCCTACTATGGAGTAAAAGGCATTTAATCTTATAGTGTCTCATTAAACCCTCACAGAAAATGGCTCTGTGAGGCAGGTTCCTTCATTAGTTCTGTTTTGCAAATGAAAAAATGGAGTCTGGGAAAGCTTTAGTCAACCCCCAATCATTCCACCCCCACTCCAAAAAGAGCAGTACCGGGTCAGGCTCTGAGAAGCAGACTCTGCCGGGGCTTTGCAGCAGAAGGTGTATCAGTAGGAATCACACCGTGGAAGGGAGAGACAGGAGGCAGGGCTGGGCAGACGGGGATGGTGGTGGGGAGGCAGTCTCAATGAAGGCCTCAACCAACCCCACGGAGACCTCTGATGGGATGTCCTTCAGAGGTGTTCTGGGTTAGGGCAAGGGGATGCCCTCCCCACTGGCCAGTCATGGAATAGAGGCTATTTTATTCTATCATAGTTTTTTTTTTTNGAAGTACCCCATTGAACTCATTACAAAAGCAAAAAAAACCAGAAAATAACAAGTGTTGGTGGAGAAATTGGAACCCTGTGCATTGCTAGAAATACTATAAAATGTTTATACAATGTTGCAGCTGCTATAGAAACAGTATGGATGTTCCTCAAAAAATTAAAACTAGAATTACCATACATTCCAGCACTTCCATTTCTGGGTATATATCCAAAAGAACTGAAAGCAAGAACACAAATTGATATTTGCACATTCATGTGCATAGCAGTATCATTCACAATAGCCAAGTGGTAAAAGCTACCCAAGTGCCCCTTGATGAGTGAATAAACAAAATGGAGTCTATACATACAATGGAATGCTATGCAGCCTTAAAAAGGAAGGAAATTCTAACACATGCTACAACATGGATGAAATTTGAAGACATCATGTTAAGTGAAATAAGCCAGTCACAAAAAGATGTATACTGTATGATTCCACTCACATGAGGTACTTAGCGTAGTCAGATTCATAGAGATAGAAAGTAGAATAGTGGTTGCTAGGGGCTGAGGAGAGGGGAAATGGGAAATTATCATTTAATGAGGACAGAGTTTCAGTTTTGCAAGTGAAAAAATTCTGGAGATGGATGGCGGTGATGGTAGGATAGCAATGTGAATGTGCTTAATGCTACAAAACTGTACATTTAAAATGATTAAAATGGTAAATTTTATGTTATGCATAGCTGTATTTATATAACATAATTTATATATATATATATATTTTTTAAAGCACCCCAAAGGACTCTGAAACTCATCTGCACTATGAAAAAGTGTCTGGTGACAGACTAAGGTGGGAGAAATGGCATGTGTCCAAGGAGGTCGGAGCCTCCAGCACAAATGGTGAAATCCAGGTGTCTGAGGGAGATGTAGGGGGCGCCAGGACCTTTCAGCATCCTTGAAACCTTTTGCCTAGAAAAACAGCCTTGAGGGATGATGATGGAATCAACCAGGTTGAGTCCAGGGAGCTAAAAGAAGAACAACTTCCAGAGCAGGGAACTTATCTGTCTCCTCCTTGGTGCTATCAAAATTATAATATGGGTCTTAACGTTAAAAGAAAATATTAAAATAAACCAATGTTAAAATAAAAGAGCTCCTAGTCTTCAGGGTGACCTTGCCTGGGAATGATGCTGGCCTGGAGATACAGCTGCTTCAGAGGCCACAGGTATGGACCATATCTGAATCTGATGCTCAGTTTTGTTTGGGATGTCAGGTATTTAAATTTTCTTTTTAATTCACCGCTAACATTTTTAAATGGCAACGTTTTATATAAAAATCCATTATGTCCAGCCAGCCTTGTTCAAGCCTCTCTTAAATGAACAGGGAAACCTGGCAGTGTAGTCATGTGGCAGCAATCAGCTGCTCCTGAGAATTGGTGACCCCTTCAAATGGGGTTCAGTTCACCACAATCCCCACCACTCCTTATTGTCTCCCACTCTCACCCAATCAATCTGTGTTTGTGACCAGCTCTTACCCCACTGGTGAGATTTTTCCCATCTGTGTATGAGATGGAACAAGAATCACAGGCTCTGAGAATGCCTTATACAGACAAGAAGTTTACAGATAATCTAGGTTAAGTCCATTTTATACATGGGGAAACTGAGGCCCAAAGAAAATAAACAACTTTCCCAGGATTTCCAAGTCATCAATAAGCTGCATTGGAATGAGAAAGTAGATCTCTGGGGTCCTATTTCTGCTTTCTAGCTGTTCTCATGGCCTTAAAACACACATGTGCACATACACATGCACGCATGCACATGACCCCACTACTCTTGCCATCAATATTAACAGCAGAGATGTTTTACTGACTGTTTGTTACGAACCCAGAAGGCACCCGGCAGGCTATGCCAACACCACTGCTATATCGGAGACACTACTATTTTCCCGTTGGGATGACGAGTGACAGAGGCTTAGCCAAGGAGGGAAGCATCCTACCTGAAGTCACACAGCTTGGAGGAGGCTGAGTTGCAGTTTCTGTGTGGCTGTCCAATTACCCAGTGCTTAACCACAATTGCAAATCCTGCACCATTAGGCAACAGTTACCATCTCACCCTCTACAAATTACATCAACCCCAGGCGTTCAATAACTGTGAGCTGGAAAGGTAATCGGGCTTGATGAGATTGCATTCAAATTCCTACTCTGGTCTCTGCATACACAAGGATCAGAATTAAGCTGTGGGAATCCATTCAACTGCCTCATTATAGTGCTGTCATCATCAATAGATTTGATAACTAATAGCCCACAGTCTGCCCAAAGCAATAGTGAGTCTTCTGTGTAGTTTCTGATAGCTTAAGTGCTCCCATCAACATCATGGAGTTTATTTTTCTCTCTAAATACGTTTGCAAATGGTTATGTCTCAGCCTCGAATCAATACATCATGAATAGGAAAACACAGTCATGGAGAGCCTCACTGAACACTTCCTGCATGAACAAATATATCAATTCTATTGAACCAGCCCCAGAGGAACAATGGACCTAAAAGTCATAGAGTCTTTGAACTTGGGTTCAAATGCTCTGATCTTTTGAAGCTGTGTGACTCAGCCTCTATGGGTCTTGGCATCCTTATCTGTGAGACTGGATGGATACACCTGTATCAGAGACCTGCCGAATCAAGTAAGAGTGAAACACATGGTGGAAGTTTGTAAATTAGAACACCTAACACAGATGTCGCTGCTATTCACCTTTCGTCAAGAATGAAAGGCCTGCCAGCAGTATTTTTGACAATTTGGACCTCCTGGGTTTTAATCTACGTTTATTCTGTCTGAAGTTCAAATGCTTTTCTTTAAATAATTAATTTCTTTTCCTATTTTCATCTTCAAAGCCCTCGACACCTGCGGTCGGAGTAAGGTGGCGCAAATGAAAGCACTTCAGAGAAACTAAAGAGAGGACAGACTGGACACTGGGGTTCAAGACTTAAAGAAAGGCCGCTCCTCCGCCTTTTAGCAACTGCGCTATTGGGGCTGGAACTCTGATACCTCTGAGCCAGGGCAGCGGGACTGTGGTTGAGAGGTCAGCATGCACACCTCATCAGAGGCTTTTATCTTTTCTTCACCACTTACATTCTTGGCCATCAGAGAGGGCCCTGCCCAGAGACACTCTGGGACATCACATGCTTTGTTGTTATAGGGCCACAAAGTGCACCAGGGCTGACCCGACAACCAGGGGCAAAAGA
>NW_017731369.1:4637638-4641274 GCF_001890085.2 Hipposideros armiger | reverse complement strand
AATCACATGTTACTATGTTGTTTCAACTTGTGGTTTTCCAATTTTACTAAAATCAAGTGTTTAAGATTATATTTATAATTTATGTTAAAAGCAAAATGTAAAAGAGTCATTTTATTAAAGTCGAGTTTATATGAAAAGTAAAAAATAAATTAAAAAGAGAGAGAAAAAGAAAACAGAAAAAAAAAGAAAGCTTTCAACCTGCGAGCTTCTGAAACTCACAAAGCCCCATGTCACGTTGGTGGCGTCCTTCTACCGAAGGTTAACTTCATTCCAACTGCATTGGAAATGGTCTCATGCGCCATTAACCGCTTTGTGGAGGCGTAAATTGTCCTAGGGCACCATTTTTGCCAAGGGGACTGGTGGACTGAGAAGAGAAATAGGAGGCCGGAGGATGGATGTCCCATAAAACCCGCATTTCATGACCATTGAGAAGATTAAGCTTCTGTGCACCTCATTGTTCATTTCAAGTGGTCTCTGGGGACGCTTCTCAGTCTTTAGGTGAAAGCCGATGATTGGGAGGGTGATAACAAGCAATTGCCTTCTAAATGGTCTAGAAAGGAAACTCACCCTGGTCTCAATGTCTTGACTTTTTTTTTTTTTAATTCTCTCTCCTTTGAGGCATCTGATGAGAACTAAGTATAATTAAAGTGGTGGCAGGGGCCGAAAGATAAGATGGCTATTAGAGGGAGGGAATTTTTCCAGCTGAGTTGGGGGATCAATTAAATCCCGGGGCTGAGATATCAAATCATTAGCACCTCCCTAATCCAGAGGCTGCTCAGCCCAGAGAGGGTGGAGGAGGGCCACAAAGACCCTAGGGCTGGTGCTGATACAGGGCCCCACCCAGCCAGGGAGTGCAAATGGGGCCAGAGGGTCCCTGGCATCAAGGTGGAAGGCAGCAGGAAACAAACACAATGTGCCTGCCCCTGCCCCGGTAAACTTTAGGTGCTGAGGCCAACTAAACAATCTCAGCAAGCCAAATGCACTTTGAGGCCAGCTCTTCCCTTCCCCTGCTTTTTTTTGAGCGTTAGGGGTTGCCCCATTGCATCAATCTGAGATGGCCTCAGGCCCCCAAATCCCCTCTGCCTTCTAACGGGATGGCTGTGTAAATAAACTCCTGAGTTCACTTACCAGCTGCCAAATCCTGAAAGTGGTACCAAGTCTCTCTGGGCCTCCGTTTCCTCATCTGTAAAATGGGGACAAATAATAAGCCCACTTCCCAGGACAGCTATGCGTAGTAAATGAGTGCTACCGCAAAGCTCCCGGTCTTAGCTGGAGTTCATCAGGTATCTCCTCTCATCCTTAGTTTTTCATCTGAATGGTGGATGTGTTTTAATTTCTTTAAACCCATGGTGGGTGAGATAACTTGTTGGTTAAAGGAGACTGGCCCTTTATAGAGTCATTCTTCCAAAAGAGGCCTGTTTCCCTCCTGACCTGAGCAATTTCTACATCTACTCAAGCCGACATGTGGCCGGCGTGTACCAGAACAGCCATGCAGGTTGTTGAAGTACTGAGAGCTTTCCATGCCAATTAGCAAACAACCCCTCCCCCTACATCTCCAAGTGTCCTCCACCCAGCCTCCATGAATCATCTCCCAAGGGTTCTGCCTGGTTCAGCAACTAACAAGTTTACCTTGAACAACAGGGTCATCTGGGACCCTACTGCGCAAATCCATTCTGATTGGTCAGTGCCGGGCTGTAGAGGCGCTGCGTTGGGCTCACCAACACTCTTCACTGGTGTGTGGGGCTTCACCATTCCCTATTCACACAGTGGAAGAGCCTGGAGAGGTGATCAAGGTCATTCTTCCAGTGAGTGGCAGAGCCAGGAGCTGCCAGACTCCTGGAGACAAGGTGGAAACATGCAGGGTGTTTGGGGGACATGCTGAATGCCTCCCATGCTTTGTCTCATGTGTACACGGACCCTTACCTCTGTCCTGAGACCATCTGGGTTTGAATCCTGATTCGGCCACTTACAAGCTATGTCACCACAGGCAAGTAATTCATGCCCTTCGGCTGCAATTTCCTTACTTGTAACAAAACAAAACAAAAAAATAGCTTTGCATCCTCAGCACTATTGATATTTTGAACCAGATAATTCTTGGGGTGGGGGCTGTCCTGTGTATTATAGGATGTTTAAGAGCATCCCTGGCCTCCAACTACTAATAGATATCAGTGGCACACCCGCCCTGTCCTCTCAGTCAGGACCATTAGAAATGTCTCCAGACATTGTCTTATATCCCCTCAAGGGCAAGATTATCCCTAGTTGAGGATCCCTAATTTATTAAGGTTGTTCTGAGGGTTAATGGTTTATAAAGAGGGCCTGACATGGAGTTAAGCATTGTCATTACCTGGCTTATCAATTAGGACTGGGTTTGCCTGCAAGTAACAGTGACCCGAAGTAACACTGACTTAATCCAGACAGCAGTTTGGTTTACTTTCACAAAAAAGGCTAAATGTTAGCAGTTCAGGGATACATGGTGGCTCTGCTCTGCTCTGCTCTGCTCTGCCATCACTCACATTTGACCTTGTCCTCTGGGTCTAAGGTGATAGCTGCAGACAACAGTATAGAGAAAGAGATGAGGGAGAAAGGGAGGGGCAGAAGGCAGGCATATGCCTGCCAGCCATCTCTTAAAATAGATCCCCAGATGCTGCCATGTTGATTCTTCAGTAACATTCCATTGTCCAGAACTTGGTCACATGGCCACACCTAGCTGCAAGGGAGGCTGGGAAATGTAGTCTTCTGTGTGGCCACGTGCTTAGCCGACATATTACTGTGGAAGAAGAGAGAATTGGCTACATGAGGTCATACAATCTCCTGGGCCTGCTGCAGTCAGGAAACTGATTAAAGCCAAAGGCTATCAGCCACTAGGCCATGAGGGTGATATAATCCTTAGAGCATCTGGTCCATTACTTTTAATAAGCCACTAGACAAGAAATATTAGCAGAGCACACACAAAATAAAAGCACAGGCTACTCATCTTCAAAAAAGAAATCCTAGGAAATGCTGTGGGAATGGTGTCATTTATAATCAATTCCCTCCCCTCACTCCCACCCTCACCTGCCCTCCATATTCCATGTGAACTTGTGATGAGAGGAAGGGAACATGGGACACTGGACCAGGAATCTCGGGGACTCTGCTTTCAATTCTGCCACCCAGAGACTATACAACAGATCAGCTTGCCATACCCCCTAGGTCTCAGTTTTCTGACCTGTAAATAGGGCCAACATTGGAGCCTCAAACATCAAAGTGAGGTCTATTGAGTTGTGTGCATGTATTTTGTAAACTCCATAGCAGCACTGTCCAAGAGAACCTTCTGTGGTAATGGAATGTTCTAGATCTGCACTGGTCACTATGGCAACCACCCACCACTAGATGTGGCTACTGAGAACTTGAAATGTGCTGGTTCAATAGAGGAACTGAATTTTAGTTGCCTTGATTGGACAGCGCAGCTGTGAAGCACTTCCTGTGTGTGATGGAGTGGTTTATTGTGCTTCCTCTCTAGGACTTCATATCTCCCAGGTCACTCATGTTCTCTCTCTCTTCCCCTTATTTGAGCCCTAAATGAAGTACCCCATTGAACTCATTACAAAAGCAAAAAAAAAAAAACAGAAAATAACAAGTGTTGGTGGAGAAATTGGA
>NW_017731369.1:4629057-4631386 GCF_001890085.2 Hipposideros armiger | reverse complement strand
TGGAAGCATAGTAGATGGTAAGACGGAAGGATGGAAAAGCTAATGAAGGAAGGATAGGTGGTTGGAAGAATGAGTAAATGAAAGGATGAATGGATGGAAGGATTGGTGGGTGGATGGAAGGATACGTGGATGGAAGGATAGAAATATGGTCTGATGAAAAGATGGATATAACCATGGAAGAATGAATGGATGAGTGAATAGAATTATAAATGGAAAGATAGAAAGATGAATAGATAGGATAATGGATGGGTGAAAGGAAGGATGGGACAACAAAAGGATGGGTGCATGGACAGGTGAATGGGAGAAAGGATGAGTTGATGGAAGGATAGGTAGATGGAAGGATAGGTAGATAGGTAGATAGAAGGAAAGCCATAAGGATGAATGGACAGAATGATGACAGATGGGTAGTGGAGGATGAGTAGATGGATAGAAGGGAGGATAGATATAAAATTCTCTAACAGGTAGCTACCAGATCAAGCTGGATTGATGTTGCTGATGCTAAATACCTCCCATCTATGTCTGAAGGGGCCTGGCTGCTCTACTCCTTTCTGACAAGGACTTTTGTTGCTAAGTGACAGAAGTCAACAGGCTGTTTGTGCCGCTAATCCGCAGAACCAGATTCCATAATTGTCTTAACTCATCATCAAATATCTATGCTTAATGAACTCTCCACCTGATGCCCGGCACCCCATGCCCAGCTATTGATTTAGCAGCTTTATCACAGGGCTTGGTAATCCCAGTTCAAAGCGTCGGCATTAACTTCTCCCACCATCAGTGGGATCCCTCTGTGCTCTGGATTCCTTAAAAAAAAAAAAAAAAGACTTGCTCACATCACTTGTCTGCTTAAAAACCTCAGGTGCAAATTCCAGGGCACTCCAAGTCCTTCCCATCCTGGTCCTCGCCTAACTCACCAGCCTCATTTCTCATCCTTCTCCTGTCACTTAGACAACCTGTGTTGCCATCGTATGAAATTCCTCCCGTTCCAAGAACAGATCCTGCTCCCCCAGGCCTCCAAGCATCCACACGTGTTGTTCTCTCTCCTAATACACTGTTACCTCTTCTCTGCATCTAGGGAAGGTCTCTCATTCTTGACGCTCCCTTGTCATGGCATAGAAGTTCCACTGGGCCCTCAAAGACAGCATCTTCACAGATGAAGCCATCATCACATTCTGCCCAAAGCTGGTCCCTCTGTATTGTCTATGTCCTTGAAGGATCCACCCCATTCCCCAGACCAGAGACCCAGGAGGAACCCAGGACACTGCCCTCTCCCTCACCCTTCACACCCATCAAATGCCAAGTGTCAGTACCTCCTGTTCCTGCAGCATTCGAGCCTTCCCAGGCCTCCCTACCACCCCCTTTCACTACCAGGTCCCAGCGCCCTTCCCTCTCATATGGATGAGGCAGAGGACCTCACACTTACGCCCCATCCCTATTGTTGCTCCCTCCACTCACCTCCACTGTGGCCAGCCAGACCTCAACAGAGCATTAATCTGGTTTCAGCAAGACTCTGCTCCAGTAGCCTTCCGCTACCCTTAGAATAAAACCCCAAATCCTTGCCTCACTTCCCAAAGGCTTTCTGGTCTACCTCTGAAGAGGTAGACCCTACCTCTGGAGCTTGTGACAACTTCTCCAGCCTGTGACAAGGATTGGTGGGTAGATAACATTGTGAGGGCCAACTCAAAACGCTCCTGCAAGCTATATTCTGTCTGGGAGCAGTCAAGGTCAAAGTCTGACCACTACATTTTATAGCCGTGTAAGAACTCCATTAAGGAAGGTCGCAGAGGAGCATAACGACAGAGTGCAAATTTGTGGGCAAGTGGTTAGACCCTCCAAACCTCAGTATTCTCATCTGTAAAATGGGGCAACCATAACATCTCTCGCTTCGGGTTTTTGGGAGGATCAGGTGAAATAAAGCCCGGCACAGTAGCTGGCTTCTGGGTGCTCCCTAAATGGGAGTTATCCCTGCTGTTGCTGTTTTTTCCGTTCAGGGTTTCTCACCCTGGGTCTGTCTCCTTTCATCAAAACCCTTTCATCATTCCCATTGGTAAACCTCGACAGCTAACAATGAAGAACGTTTGCTTAGCATTGATGGTTTCTTACTCCAGAACTCATACGGCTGAGTTGTAACATCAACCCAGGAACTGTCAAGCCCTATTGTGTTCCTCCAAACCCGAAGAAACTGCATTCTGATGACTGTGTTCTGTGATACCACCCCAGTTACAACATAGCTGTATTATATTAAGAATATGTTCTCTCTTGAAAGTGTTTTTATTTTTATTTTAAAGATTTTATTTGGAGAGGGGGGACAGTATGTTTTTCAAGTAGTTGT
>NW_017731369.1:4619260-4620557 GCF_001890085.2 Hipposideros armiger | reverse complement strand
ACATAGACATAAATGTACAAATATGAAAATAATGTATGCTCATTGTAGAAAATTTAGAAAATGTGGAATGTTTTCTGGAAGAAAATAAATCTTATTTTCTGTAACCCCAGCACCATATCCCCAAGGGAGAGATAATAGGTTATTAATAAATATTCTGATCATTAGCCAGGTAAGACCTACATGAAATGCAGAAAAAAATGAACATAAAGTGTCCTTCCCTTTGGGTTCTGGTCATAGTTTCCAAGCACCGTCCCTAGGAGAAGGCGGTAAGGAAAGTGTCCCCCACTCCATTCAATTCCTCTATTTATCCATCCACCCAATGCTTACTGTCTGCCCATTCCACATCAGCCCTTATAGCAGGAGTGTAATTGACAAACTTCCAGCTCTGGCCCAACTCTACACTCTGTCATTGAGCTAGATTCCAGCCCACCTCCTCAGCCCTAGGCCAGCCCTGTTCCCACGACACAGTGCTGCCTGGGTCTCAGTCTTCCAATCTGGCTGCAATGACCAGACCGTTACCCCACCTCCCCATCACTGTTCACTTGTTTAGATGTCTCTAAATACACAGATGTCTATCTTTTGTATTTATTTAGCTAGGAAAGGGTTTGAGTGCAAAAGCCAAAATTTCTGCTGGTGGCAAAACAAGTCAAAACAAACATTTTCTTTTAGGATAACAAATGTGGTGTTCCAGCAGAGAACAAGGCTTCTGTATTAAAGAAAACAAAATCAGGTCAATTATTTTGTTGCTTTTAGTTTCTCAATCTTGCCTGATTAAATACTTACTCTATAATACTGAGGATCTATAGGACAACACACTTTCCTAGTGACCTTCTCGCTCTCCTATAAGGAAAATCACTGCCCTAGATTTTCAAAATCTTCACGAAGGCCAAATATATCTAGAGCAAACAGCTTTTAAAAGGTGTTAAAGCAAATTATGGGATTTTTCTAGCAATGAAACTGGGTTTATGTGCCTGATAAAACACACACACACACACACACACACACACACACACACACTCCAAAAGATGCTATTAGATATTAGAAACAATTAAGATGCTGTTATCTCTTTTAAAGTTATTATTAATAATACCACTAAGAATAATCTCTAACGTTGACTGTTTGCTTTATGCTGGACACTGTGCTAAGTGCTTTCCATGCATTGTCTTATTTAATCTTTACAACAATCCTATCTTTGGGATAGATACTCTTGGCTTATTAGCCCCATTTTACAGATGAGGAAACTGAGTTTCAGAGAGTCAAAGTAATTTGCCCAAGGTTACAAAGCTAGACAATTGAA
>NW_017731369.1:4611355-4617755 GCF_001890085.2 Hipposideros armiger | reverse complement strand
ACTCAGTGGGGAGTGGAACTCCAGCAGGAGCTGAGCACCTTCAACGTGACCTGCGCAGGTGCCTTTGCAACAGGTCCGATACACTAGCCAACTGCCCTGACCATTAAAAACATAACATGAATAAAATCATAACTTTATTATAGTTGCCAATATCTGTTGTATGCAGTCATTACTATCATAAGTATTTTTCAAAATGATACATTATTAAAAATAGATAAAGTGAAAAGTAAAATTCAGGATCTTGGTGACCTTAAGGTTACCAGTCACAGCTTAATCTACACCTGGTCTCAGCTCACATTTGTTACTCAACCTTGAACCCTTTTCCTGGCCCCTGTTACCTCCTGAGACTGGGACACAATCACAGAATTCAGCCTTTGTGGAAACTGGAAATGTTGGCGCACTATACAGAACGTGGTTAGCAGGAGACAGACCTTGCTTTGAAGCTGGATGATTGTGAGGAAGTTCCTTCATTCCTCCAAGCCTCAGTGTCTCCATCTCTAAACTGGGAGTCTAATTGGATCTACCTCTGATTATTGCGCTGTTGGAAGGGTTGAAATGTGTGATTTCATTCAGTGCGTGGTACGCAGAAGAGTTCAGCTATAAATAGTGAGGGTGTGCTTGCCATTCTTCTTGGTGCCCCAGCCCGGCCCTCTCTAAGCTGCAGAGAAACCACTAGAATGTGCTGTTTCTCCACTGTGAAAATCGCAGCTGTGAGTGCGGGGAGCTCACCTCCGGAGGGAGCAGCGGGGCTCCTCATTTGCCTTCCAATATTCCCTTCCCAGAGTTCCCACCACAGGACCAAAGGTTATAAGTGTTTAGGCCCAAATATCACCCCAGAAGTCTTGCTAAATCACAAAAGGAAAGCGTTCCCTTACAATGGACACCTCTGCCTGGACCCCCACAACCCGGCCGTACATCTCAGCATCATCTGCCAAGGCCAGCCATGCATCATGAGTTCCCAGCATTCCCCTCTATGAAGCATTCTTGCCCAGACTTTTTAACTCGAGTGTATTCAGTACCTGAGACCTAATTTCCAAAAATAGAGAGGATAGAGGGCACCTGGGAACAACGGGATAAATCTAGAAGGAGGAACAGCCTACAAGACTGGCCTGACCTCTTTAAAAGTCAATGTCATTGGGTAGGGGGTAAGGGGAAGGTAACGGGAAAGGACAGAGGACTGTTGGAGATTAAAAGAGTAAAGAAATATCATCACCAAATGTCATATGTGGTCATATTTGGATCTTGGTTTTTGAAAAATAACTATAAAAGACATTTTAGGGACAGGAAAATTTGATTATGGACTGGGTGATATTAGAAGATATTATGGAATTGTTAATTGTGTTAGATATGATCATGGTTTTGTGGTTATGTAGACCATTATTTTTAATTTTCTGGATGTCCATGCTGAAGAATTCAGAGTAAAATGTCACAGTGGTAGCAGTTTACTCTGACATGTTTCAGGAAAAGTCGATATGACAAAAATGCTAGTGATTATGAGCCTAGGCAGTGATCAGGGACATTCATTGTACTAGTCTTGCAATTTTTTTCACTTGTTTAAAAAATGTCATGATAAAAAGCTACAAGCACCTTGAGGGGCCAGGGGAGCCGAGGCCCCGGCATGTATTCTGTTCGGTAATTCCTCCCAATCAGAATATAAAACGTGCGGTAGCCTTGGAGGGCAATCCTTCCTCCAATAAAAGGAACTCAACTTCCAGAGCTCAGCTGCCTAGAATTCAAACGCAAAGCATCCCTTTGTCGCAGAGGCTGTCCCTGACAGCCTACAACTTCTGCAGACTGCCCCGAGGACAGGCTTGTTTTGTCAAAAAAGAGCTCGCATTGTTCACTGGGGATAATTGCATCTTGAGCAATATGTTTCAAAAGAAAATTGAAGCTGCTGTGAGTGGTCCAACCACCTTCCTCCTCCCAGAAAAGGAAGGCAGATGGAGGTGGAAGATGGTAGGGCAAATCTTTATCACTGACTTTCCTCAGTCTTCAAGGACCTCAGAATTCCAAGAGGGAGGGAGCGTGAACACGGTCCAGGTAAAGATATAGAGCTGAGCCATAACTACAGGCTTCAGTGATGACTGACAAAAAAATAGAGGTTCCAGGCCGGGGTAGCTTTGGAAGCCTGGCCACTTCAAAGCCATTCACTCTGATAACCTAGTCATAACCAGGAGCCCAAGGCTGAATCCAGACCACTGACACATCTTATTTGGCCCTCCACGGCAGTGGTGGATTAAAACAAAACAACAACAACAACAACAACAAAACCATTTAAAAAATTTAAATATATTTCTACAAATTCAACACACTGAGCAAGCAGCCCCCAGATGAAACAGATCAAACAACGTGACCAGCCCCCAGAGCCCACTATGCACCCCAAAGGTCATTGTTCCCCTGCCTTTTATCACCACAGATTAGTTTTGCCTGTTTTAAAATTTTATATCAATGGAAGCATGTATCTGCTCTTTTGTGTCTGGCTTCTTTCACTCAACGTGACTATGAGATTCTTCCATGTTGTCACAATTGGTTGTAGTGCGTGCATTCTCACTACTGTAGGATATTCCACTGTGTGAATGCACACAGTTTATTTACCAATTCTCCTGTGAGTGGGCATTCCACACAGAGGCTGTTATAAAACTGCGCTGCGACCAGCCTTCTATCCTGTGCCCTTGGTATGCACATGTGCACCTTTCTCATGGGTATTCAAGTAGGAGCAGAATTGCTGGATCATCAGATATGCACATGTTCAGCCCCATGGTGCCCTTATGAATTTCTGAGTCAACTGGTAACATTTAGAACTTGAAAGATTTAGCATAAAAATCAGGATTACAGCTCTTCTTCCAAAGTATAAAGATGCTGCAACACTGACCCCACATTCTGCCTTTGTGAGTCGAGGGCTTGGGTTCCCCATTTTGCTGCAGCACCCACCAGCCTGCTTTGCATCACCCGCCTGGCTCCTGGAGTCACCTTGACTTTAAAACTCTCGGTGGTAAATGACCCAAGTGTGCTTTTACTTCCAGTCCATAATGAAAATTACTGGGCTGCCTTGGTTTCCCCGATGAGGTCATGTTGAATGACCCCAGTGGCCCAAGGACTATGATCAGGTCATCCCAGTGGGGTCTGTGGCCTTAGCCACTAACGAAATCTCCCTGATGGGGTGTGGTTAAGGTTAAAACAGCTGAAGGTGGGGCAGGGTCCACCAACTGCTCTTTGTCTAGCGCCTTCCATGTGTTTCCTTCTGTCTATTCCAGCTCCTCTCCCGTCCTCCTCTCCAGCCCCACAGCCACTGCCTTATTCANAGAAGGCTGCTTTTTATAGAGAAAGTTCCTGCCCTACTTCCTGATTGGCCCATTTTTATGCAAATGAGGAATCCAAATGTGCACAGTGCTGTCCCCCGATTGGTTGGCTTCTCGAGTTCTGATAGGTTGTTATGGAGCCACTCTGATTGGTCAGTATAAATACAAATGAATATGTAACTGTGTAGTTCTGATTAGAAAGCGCAGGTCTCAGCCCATTGGTCAAAAGATGATACCAGGAACTGCTCTATAAGGGTTCACTCAGCCAGCAGGAGCACGGTGCAGACGGATGATAGATCAGTCTGTGGATTTCTCCTGAAATAGAGTGCGTGAGAGGCCTCCTTCAGCAATGGCTCCTAGACTCCAGTTATGAATTTGTGCCTAGTTAACCACGAGGAGTCCTTCTTGGCAGATGTATTCCTTCTTGAGGTCCACATCCAGGACCTGGCCGTCCTTTAAGTGCTCTCAGGTCTCCCAAGACCCAGAGGTGCTCCGTCCTCCCTCTTGTCTCACAGTACCCAGAGGAAAATCATTGGTTTACACATAACCTTGCCTTCTGGGTCACCCCTCACTTGCCTGCCCTCTCCTCAGCTGAACCTCCCTGGAGGGGCTACCCAGGAGACTCACTTTTGAACTTCCCACCCTGAGCTCTTCTCTGGGCTTGACTCAAATTCCCAAATACTTGCAGTGGGATGACATCCTCTTTCCCCAAACCTCTCCTCTTCCCTGGCTTCCCATTTGGGTTACTGCCCCTCCTTCTGCTCTGCCACATAGACCAGGAATTTGGGGTCACCATAGCCTTGTCCAGCTCCTTCACTCCCTCCACCTCACCCTCCATCCACCCGACTCCCCACACACACCCTGCCAATGCTCCTCATGAAACATGCCTGCACCTCTCCCCCCACCTCCCTTATTCTAGTCCTTACCATCTCCCGCACACATTCTTTACATGATCTCCTAACTGAGGTACATGCCTTGTCTTTTGTCTTCATCTGGTCTTCTCATCCCATCCTCGCTGTAGTTTCCCTGAGGTACGTCAGACCTAGTCATATTCTCTTCGAGCTCTTTCAATGACTCTGTAATGCCTTTGGAATAAGTTCCAAGTGCCCAAACCAGTCTTCAAAGCCGTGTTCTCTCTGACCCCTATTTCCCTTTATAACCTAATCTCTGACTGTCCTTCTGAGCTGGTCACACACCCTACTCCCTGAACACTTCAGTCCTCACTCCTGTACTTCCCTTCGCCCCCAGTGCCTTTGTCAGTGTCATTGCTCAAACTCCTACTCATACTTCAACGCCCACCTCAAATGCCCCTTCCTGCAAAAACCACCCTGGGATTCTCCCAATTAGAATCAATCTCAAATTTCTCTGTCCTCCCAAAACTCAGTGGTTTACCCCATTAACGTTTCTCTAAATCTGTCTTTGCTATAGTTAGTTATGAGTCTGTCTTCCCGACGTGCTGTCCTGAAATCCAGGGCTGTGCCTTATTCACCCCTGAACACCACTCATGCTCCACCATTGAGCTCCATCTGTTGCAGAACTCAGTGGGGAGTGGAACTCCAGCAGGAGCTGAGCACCTTCAACGTGACCTGCGCAGGTGCCTTTGCAACAGGTCCGATACACTAGCCAACTGCCCTGACCATTAAAAACATAACATGAATAAAATCATAACTTTATTATAGTTGCCAATATCTGTTGTATGCAGTCATTACTATCATAAGTATTTTTCAAAATGATACATGATTAAAAATAGATAAAGTGAAAAGTAAAATTCAGGATCTTGGTAACCTTAAGGTTACCAGTCACAGCTTAATCTACACCTGGTCTCAGCTCACATTTGTTACTCAACCTTGAACCCTTTTCCTGGCCCCTGTTACCTCCTGAGACTGGGACACAATCACAGAATTCAGCCTTTGTGGAAACTGGAAATGTTGGCGCACTATACAGAACGCGGTTAGCAGGAGACAGACCTTGCTTTGAAGCTGGATGATTGTGAGGAAGTTCCTTCATTCCTCCAAGCCTCAGTGTCTCCATCTCTAAACTGGGAGTCTAATTGGATCTACCTCTGATTATTGCGCTGTTGGAAGGGTTGAAATGTGTGATTTCATTCAGTGCGTGGTACGCAGAAGAGTTCAGCTATAAATAGTGAGGGTGTGCATGCCATTCTTCTTGGTGCCCCAGCCAGGCCCTCTCTAAGCTGCAGAGAAACCACTAGAATGTGCTGTTTCTCCACTGTGAAAATCGCAGCTGTGAGTGCGGGGAGCTCACCTCCGGAGGGAGCAGCGGGGCTCCTCATTTGCCTTCCAATATTCCCTTCCCAGAGTTCCCACCACAGGACCAAAGGTTATAAGTGTTTAGGCCCAAATATCACCCCAGAAGTCTTGCTAAATCACAAAAGGAAAGCGTTCCCTTACAATGGACACCTCTGCCTGGACCCCCACAACCCGGCCGTACATCTCAGCATCATCTGCCAAGGCCAGCCACGCATCATGAGTTCCCAGCATTCCCCTCTATGAAGCATTCTTGCCCAGACTTTTTAACTCGAGTGTATTCAGTACCTGAGACCTAATTTCCAAAAATAGAGAGGATAGAGGGCACCTGGGAACAACGGGATAAATCTAGAAGGAGGAACAGCCTACAAGACTGGCCTGACCTCTTTAAAAGTCAATGTCATTGGGTAGGGGGTAAGGGGAAGGTAACGGGAAAGGACAGAGGACTGTTGGAGATTAAAAGAGTAAAGAAATATCATCACCAAATGTCATATGTGGTCATATTTGGATCTTGGTTTTTGAAAAATAACTATAAAAGACATTTTAGGGGCAGGAAAATTTGATTATGGACTGGGTGATATTAGAAGATATTATGGAATTGTTAATTGTGTTAGATATGATCATGGTTTTGTGGTTATGTAGACCATTATTTTTAATTTTCTGGATGTCCATGCTGAAGAATTCAGAGTAAAATGTCACAGTGGTAGCAGTTTACTCTGACATGTTTCAGGAAAAGTCGATATGACAAAAATGCTAGTGATTATGAGCCTAGGCAGTGATCAGGGACATTCATTGTACTAGTCTTGCAATTTTTTTCACTTGTTTAAAAAATGT
>NW_017731369.1:4596641-4610505 GCF_001890085.2 Hipposideros armiger | reverse complement strand
AAACCTCTTGGTTTCCCCAGAGGCAACCACAGTTTCTAGTTTTTTACTCATTTTTCAGAAATAAATATTTTATGCACACGCACAAACACACACACACACACACACACACACACACACACGTCCATTTTCACACAAACCAGCGCATTCAGTATAATCTGTTCTGCACCTTCCACTTTATGCATCTTGCTGGTCCTTCCACATCAGTATATACAGATTCCCTGCTCCTTTTTAACAGCCGCAGAGTTTTCTCTCGCCTTTATGACCAGCCTTCATTCCGCCGGTCCCCTAATGAGGGCTATTTCAGTCGTTTCCAGTCCGCTGCTATCACAAACAACGCTGCAATGAATATCTTTATACACGTCTTCGTGCACATGCACAAGCATACCTGCAGAATAAATTCCTAGACATGTGATTGTAAATCAAGGGGTGTCTACATTTCTTACGTTGGTCAATAGTGCCAAATTGCCCTTGAAAAGCGTTGTACCAATTTACACTGCCTGCAGCAATGTCCGAGTGAGCTAAAGTGAGCTCTGGAAAAATGCATACCTGGTTATGTCGCTCCTGACATTAAGCACCCATTCTCAACCCAGGCTGCGTGTTAGAATCACCTGGGGAAATTTCAAAGCAATCCTGTATGTAGGCCCCCAAACCCCAAAGTTGATTTCACTGATGCGGATGTGGCTGAATCATTGGAATTTTTAAAAAGCTCCCCCAGGGTGATGCTAGAAGGTTCCTGAGTAAAGAACCACAGCTTTAATCACCAGTGGCTCCCCTAGGCCCATGTAAAGTCCACAGCTCTCAGCAAGAGAGAGAAATCCATAATTTTTTACTCCCACCTGCCTCTCTGTTCTGCTCTCTTGTTTTGCATACCTGCTGCTCTCCCATCAAGATTTACCCAGGGCCATGCCTTGGGGACCGCTGCTCTGGCCTCACTGGTGAACTGTATATGCAGTGATCCACCGAGCCCACTGCTATACGCTTGCAAGAACCCATCATTAGCATCTCTTCCTTGCTTGGCATTTAAGGGTGTTACATCATTAGCACAAAAGTGGTCATGGCACGAGTATTTACACCACAGTAATTGGCAAATTCTACAATCAGGGCTTTTTTCCCCCTCAGAAAGCCAGTTATTATCATTTAACAGCACACCATTGTTTATTGCCTCTTCTGCTCACTCATGGCACCCTGGGGCCCAGCCACTCGAGTGCTTCTCATCTCTGTAATTTCTTTGTTTTTTTTTTTTAAATTTTATTGGGGAATTGGGGGAGAGGAACAGCGTTGGAGAATCGGGGAAGGGGAACAGATAAGTTGCTGCCCTTTTGTTCTTCAGTCTAGGTGTGGAGGACGTCACTTCACTGGCCCATGTTGGTATTATCATTACATTCTTCCCGAGTGAGGCAGTCGCTTGCTGGCCATTGGACGGCCGCTCACAGAGGCTCATGGCAGCTCACGAAAGCTCACACCCACTGCCGGCCAGCTCCACTGCAGCCTACGCTGTCGCCGGCGACTCACGGCAGCCCAGCTCCAGGTCAACCTGTTGTTCACCATCTTAACTATACAGGGCACAGCATCACTGGCCCTCATGTGGGATCCGAACTGGGGCCCTGCTGCTCAGAGCTGGCATCCCAAGCCAACTCCTAACCAACGAGCCATCGGTCGGCCCTCATCTCTGTAATTTCTAATTGAGCATTTACCAAGTGCCAGGCACTGACATCAGTGCTTCCCATACATTACCTCACTCGCTCCTTACAATAAGGACTATCATTACCATATCTTTGCTGAGGTACACAGAGGAAAGGTGACTTGCCCAAGGTCACAGCCAGTGAGAAATAGCCACAGCAGAGTGGATGCTCAAAAATATTTGTTGCATGTATGGATGGATCTCCTTTTTGGAAGCAGGTGCTGGGAGGCCTGGCTATACAGACAAGGCAAGACCTTTTCCTCGATAAATTGCAATCTCTGATGGCTGCTGTGTGTCCTGCCTGCCCCACCCCCAGTCAAGGCTGTATTGCTGCTGTAGTAAATGTCACACATTTAGCAGTTTAAAACAGCACAAACTTATTATCTTACAATTCTGGACGCCAAACATCCAAAACGGGTCTCACTGGGCTAAAAAGATGTCCAAATCTTAATCCCTGGGACCTGCAAATATTATTTCACGGACATGGCAAAAGGAACATTGCAGGCGGGATTAAGTTAAGGTCCTTAAAATTCAGAGATTATCCTGGATTATCCGGTGGGCTCAATGTAATCACAAGGGTTCTTATAGGAGGGAGGTGGGATGGTCAGAGAAGGAGATGTGAGGACAGAAGCAGAAGGTAGAGTGATGCAGCCACAAACCAAAGAATGTGGGTGGCCCCTAAGAGCTGGAGACAGATTCTCCCCTACAGCCTCCGGCAGGAATGCAGTCCTGGCAAGACACTGGTTTTAGCCCCCTAAGACCCATTTTGGGCTTCTGGCCTCCAGAACTGCGAGATAATACATTTATGTGTTTTGTTACAGCAGCCTTAAGAGACTCATACACGGTTACTTTATCAGAAATACATAGCACGCAGCAGTCCTTCAGAAGAGAGCAAGGATGGGCTAGCATGGACAGGCCTGTATCCCAGACTTCCAGGATGCTGGAAAGGGCCAGTCCCTACGCCCCACCCCCTTCCCTGGTTAGCTGAGGTCAAGTGCGCACAAAAGGGAGGGACACTGGGGGACAGGAAGGAAGTGGCATGAAGCCAAAAGGTGACCGGAACTTTACCCAGCCCTGTGGAAGGACTCAGTGAAGGCCCTGGGGCAGAAGCTGATGGGCCCGGGGACAGGCTAAGGTCAAAGAAAGGTCCTATAGCTTGGGCAAAGTGACAATGCTGACAGAAGACGGTGGGGCTGTAAAAACAGCACTGGACTGTGAGTCCTAACTGAGCCTGGCCCTGCCGTTGACTGGCTCTGGGAGCTCAGACGATTCTACCCCTCCCTCTAGGTCTCGGTTCCTCTATGAGTTATCAGAGGTTTTTACTAGATCGGCACCTCTCGACTTTTCTTTGTAAATACTTTTTAAATGCAGACTCCTTTCTTCCAACAAAATCTTTCTTGTGACTTGAGTCCCACTTAAGGGCTTGATTTGATTATGAAGATTATAACAGCAAGCCCTTAAGTGGGACTTGCTTCACACCAGACACTTTTCTAAGCGCCTTTTAAACGTAAACTAATTTGTTCAATACTCACAACAAATAGGCACGTTCTATAATTTTCATGTCACAAACGAGTGAATTGAGACACAGAGAGGTTAAGAAACATACTGAAGTTCACCGAGGAAGGAAGTGGTCAATTCTTGGTTTGAACTCATGCACTCCAGACCCAAAGAGAACTGAGAGGCAGGGAGACAGGTTGCGGGGAGATTTAGCCAGAGGTTAAGTTGAGATAAATAATAAAGAGCTGGGGGAGAAGGGGAGACAGAGGGAGAGGAGGGAAAAAATACCAGCATGAACTGGAAAGATCATTTTGGCGTCCAGTCAATGAGAGGTGTAGGAGCAGCTGTGAGGAAGGGAAACAGGACTGTAGAGAGGGGCAAAGAAGCGTCTCCATCACTTACAGGTGCCCTGGGGTCTCTTTGAGTGGGCTGAGTGCGGAGACTGGACCTGTGGGGCCTCGGCATTTATTTGGGTTACACTTATAGAGTCACAATGGGAAACCGATTGGAGGAGAGCTGCCATGGTGAGGCGGAGAGCCTCATCTTCATGTCCTCTCCTTTGTCACCCCCCATCCCAGGCCCCTCAATCATTTCTACAGAACCCTCAGGTTTCAAGCAGTACTATTCAAAAACCACCACCCAAGACCACCTCCATGCGATTGGCTTTTCTGCTCCCGCAGGGATTCGTCCCCATAGCTAGCCCAGGCCACGGGAAGCCCACTGACTTCAGCAGCTGCTGCCACCCTGAACTGTGGAAGACCTGAGCTCAGGTCTTCCTCACTTCCAGATCCTCACATCAGAACTCAAAGTCTCTGTTAAGTGCCGATGCCAATCAGCAAGGTGACCTTGAGCACGCCTCTTCCCTAGGCCTCCAGTCCAGACCTCATCTGCAAAACGGAACTAATCATGATGACTCCCTTTTGGAAGCCAAGAGACGGGGCCTCAGAACCTCTTAAGAAAATTAAGAAGAGCCAGTATACATTGAGCACCTACACGAATGGGTGGTTTTGCAATTTCAGCCATCACTGCTTCGGCTCTCCTCACTTGGCCAGTGAGAAAACTGAGGCGCAGAGAGGACAAGTGACCAAACAAGGACACACACAGCAAGGTCGTACAGAGCTAAGGCTGGGCCCCACCACGACCACACCAGCTGAACCCATGGAAGGAACCTTCTCTGTATGTGACCTCCCGAAGCCCCTATCATTTTCCTTTTCTTACAAACGAGGCTCAGAGGTAGTAAGTCACCTGCCCAAGGTCACCCAGACATTCACATTAGAGTTGGGGACCCAAGTGTGTGTGATTCCAGGTTCACACCTCTTCCCGGCCGATCATGCACTGGGAACTCCCACCCAGTGCTGGGAGGCTGGGCTTCTCTGAACCTGTCCCAGGCCCAGGCTGATTCAAAGCAGCATAAGGTTCCTCCTATAGCCTCTACCTGAGCACCTGCCCATTGTCAGCACACCCCGAGGAGCCTCCAGGTTGCCAATGGGGACAGGTAGCTGCAGATTCCCCGGCCCCAAGTTGTCCTTTGCTCCTTCCAAGTTATGTTTCTCTTTGGAGGAGAGGGGAGGATGGCTCTCCTTGCTTTCCAGGCGGTTGGCAGAGCAGCGGCTGCTGCTGCTGCTTGCCGGCTGCCTGGCTGATGGAGAGATTATTTCTAAGCCCTTCCCATTCTCCACCCTCCCCCCTTCTCTTGCAGGACTCCACTGGCTGTCCCTGTGGGACACGGAGCGCAGAGCCCGCGGCTGAAGCAGGACAGCTGGCCTGGCTCACTCCTAGCATGAACCCCTCAGACCCTCACCTCTCATGGGGAAAGGAGCTTCTGGGTCCTTTTGAAAACCCCACCCCACTTCCCCAGGGCTGTTCTGCAGCTGCTGGAGAGAGAGATGCAGAATGAACGGACTTCAGGTTTCTGGAGGAGACAAGGGAAGAAAGGTTGGAAACTAACTCTGCCAGAAACTGATGTGTTCAGGATTTTTCTTTTCTTCCCCTTCGTCTGCACCACAAACCCATCTCTTCTGGGGGCATCACGACATAGGCTCCCCTTGTCTGGCAGAGAAACAGCTGGAAACGGGCTCCCTGAGACAGGAGGGTGAGTTAAACTTCAGGGGAAGAAGTTAGTGTTGGCTAGAGGGGTGGGGGCTTGTTTTCAGGACACTGTGAAACACTCTTGGCCAAAGGGCTGATTTGAGTGACTACCTTTCCCATGCTCTGTGAGGAGCTTTGTGTGTCGGCTGTTTCCAGAGGCAGTGGATTACAAAGTTGGGGTTGTGTAGTGAATGCAGACAGGGCAGTTCTTTGGGTTCTAGAAAGAGCCCCAGGCTGGGAGACCAAGTCCTGGGTTGGGATCGGATTTGTTGTGTGACCTTGGATGAGTCCCTTCAGCTCGCTGGGTCTTGTTTTTTTGCAGTCAGAAAACGAGAACGCTTGGGAAGGATTCCCTGGATTTCAGAATAACTCTTCTCTTTGCAGGCTGCTCATCTTCCTCTGGCCACACATTGTAAACGAAGTAATGCATGCAGAATAACAGAACGCGGTGCGGGGAGCAAGTGTGAAATGCATAGGCTGTGATTCAACTCTTCACTGTCTACCGGAATCCAACTGGCTCTGAAATTGAGAGGAAGTTTTATTTCCATTCAGCTGCCGTGTATTTCTCTTGATTGGAGTGCATCCTGGAATGTAAGGTTATAGAGGTTCTGAAAACAGCTCTGGCGACAATGAATAGCATAGGAAATGGTTGCAGGATGAGAACTATTGTGGAGGTGATTTTTTTTTTTTTAATGCATGGGCTAAATCTAAAACCCGATTGTCAGTCAAGCACCTACACAGGTCTGAAATGGTGAGAGCATTAGAGGCCCCTTCATTTTGCAGATGACAAGACTGAGGCCCAGAGAGGGGAGGTAGCTCGCTCAAGGTCACACAGCAAGGGTGGCTGAGACGAGCACCCAATGAATTTGGAGGAGCGCTGTCATGGATAGTAAAGTCCTCCAAATGAGAAGGCCAACAGGAAGGACGAGGCGACCATTGTGGAGCTGACTCCTAAGAGTTAGATGCCACACTAAGAACGGCCACATTCATGCTTCCTTAACCATTCTGTGCCTCTGTTTCCTCATCTGTAAACTGGAGATGCTAATGTCTACCTCATGAATTTGTTGAGATGAGTTAATATAGGGAAGCATGTACATAGGGTGCCTGGCATATCAGAAGCATTCTTTTTTAAAGATTTTTATTGGGGAATTGGGGGATGGGAACAGCGCTGGGGAATTGGGGGAAGGGGAACAGACAAGTTGCTGTCGTTTTGTTCTTCAGTCCAGTTGTGGAGGACGTTGCTTCACTGGCCCAAGCTGGCACCATCATTGCGCTCTTCCCAGGCAAGGCAGATCAGTCGCCGGCTTCTGGACGGCCGCTCACAGCGGCTGCTGGCCTCTCACGCTGGCTGCTGGCCACACACGGTAGCCCATGGCAACCCACTGCCACAGGGGCTGCAGCCTACGCTATCGCCGGCGACTCACGGCAGCCCAGCTCCAGGTTGAGCTGCTGTGGAGGGCAGTGTCACTGGCCCTCATATGTGGGATCCGAACCGGGGCCCTCTGGCGTCCCAAGCCGGCTCTTAACCAACGTGCCACTCAGCCGGCCCAAGAAGCATTCTTAATATACACTTCATGTATATTACTACATGTAACCTTCACCGTGCCCCATGAGGTGGGCACTCAGACTACACCAGCTGGATGGATGAAGCAAAGGGCTTAGAGAGGCTGAGCAATCCACCTGTGGTGGCAGTCCTTAAGGGGTCAGAACCTGGCAATGCACTTGAGAACCTCTTACACTCTTAAGCTCTATTTGTAGCAACTATGCCTTGCAAGATAGGTACAAGTCTTGTCATGGAATGAACAATGCTGAGCTCAGAGAGGTTAAGGCACATGCCCAAGACCACACAGCCTGGACATGGTACAGCTCTGACTTGCCCAGCATAGGACCAAGGTCGCCAAGTCCCAAATCCACGTAATGCCCTTTCCAAGGAGATGCTTCTGAGATACAAGTATGTGCTCTAGCAGGAAGGGATGGATGGCATTGTCTCATTTTGTTCACTGACAGATCCCAAGTGGGTTAGTAGATGCCCAATAAATCTGTGTTGGCTATAAGATGAAAAGAATGAATAATGCAGAAACAGTTGCAGGAAAGCAAGCATGAGAAAACGTCTGTGACGTTTTTCTAGTCACAGGCTAGGGCGCTCCCCTGAGACTGATGCCTCCCGTTTTCTTGCTCTTTTCCCTTTGGGTACCAGGACGTCTTCGGTGATGCCCATGCCTTCGAGGGTCCGGGGCCTGCATCCCAGACACCATCACTCTCGCTCATGCAGCCCTTTGAGTCAGCTCTTGCCTGGCTCCGTGGAGCCATCGTCCATCAAGGGCCTTTACTACCGCAGGGCCCGGAAGGTAGGTGCGCTGGACGCTTCCCCGACGGCAGACCTGAAGAAGGAGATCCTGGTGAACGTCGGGGGCAGGAGGTACGTCCTTCCCTGGAGCACGCTGGACGAGTTTCCCCTGAGCCGCCTGAGCAAGCTCAAGTTCTGCCGGAGCCACGAGGAGATCGCGCTGCTCTGTGATGACTACGATGAGGACAACCAGGAGTTCTTCTTCGACAGGAGCCCCAGTGCTTTTGGGATGATTGTGAGCTTCCTGGCGGCCGGCAAGCTGGCCCTCCTGCGGGAGATGTGCGTGCTGTCCTTCCAGGAGGAGCTCACCTACTGGGGGATCGAAGAAGCCAACCTGGAGAAGTGCTGCCTACGGAAACTGCTGAAGAAGATGGAGGAGGTGGCCGAGCTGCACAGGGAGGAGGCCCTGCAGCAACAGACGGAGGCGTGCGGCCCCGCCGTGGACCACTCACGCTGTGGACTCTTCATGAACTGTCTGCGGGAAATGGTGGAAAACCCACAGTCGGGGCTGCCCGGGAAGGTCTTTGCCTGTCTGTCCATCCTTTTCGTGGCCACCACGGCAGTCAGCTTGTGCGTCAGCACCATGCCCGACCTGAGGGCCGAGGAGGACAAGGTGAGTGAGTGGCTTTTGACCCGGGTCCATTTCTTCACTGGGCACAGTGTCCTGGGCCCAGGAGACTTAGGGCCCACGATAACATTTGAATATCTTTCTAAACAAGAAGGAAAGAAAAAAGAATATTATCCATTGTGTTCATTTTTAGATCAACGCAGTTGTAAAAGATTAAGTTTTAATATATTTTTTGGAGGAAGAGGCCCACGAAGGCAAGAGTACCCTGGGCTTACGAAAGTCATGAGGTGGCCCTGCCTCTGAGAGTGAATCCTGGACGTTGACAAGCCACCCCGGGTCTTAGCGGGCCAGGCAGGTCTAGCCTCATGGCTCCCGGCTCTGTGACCACCGTCAAATGGCTTCATCTCTTTGAGCCTCAGTTTCCTCCTCCATAAAATGGGTAGCATTTCTGTGACATTTCACATAGTCAATGCCCTCATCACGTGTTCCTTGAACAGCTACTCTGTGCCCTGTACTCTGCCAGACCAGAAATCCCTGCTTCCTTGATTCAGTGTTCAGTGGGCATCCCAGCTCCATTTTCAGATGAAGAAACTTAGGCACACAGGGCATTTAGCCTCCTCCAAGTTACAGAGTCAATATGCTGATGGCAGCAGAGATACAAGGTCCCCAGTTTTCCTGCTTGTTACTTCTCTCCTGAATTTCTCATTCAGTCTCCCTGGATGGGGAAACTGAGAGACAAGTTAAGGTCTAAGTGACTGCCACAGAGCAAAACATTTTCTTGCTTACTCCTGCACTCTCTTTCCAGGGAGCTGTGGGGAGCCTGAGGTCCTCCTTCCCTCCCCCCGAAGGGGGAGGGTCAGATGATCTGAGAAATGAGATAAGAACATAATATTTTATGGGGAAAGTTACTGGAGACCTTCAAATTGAGAACTGGGTGGTTGCTTAATTTGAAATGTTGCTCTTGCCCTGCTCTGTACTCCTCCATGGCTCCCCACCATCCTCACTTACAGAGCTTACATTATTGTAGATGGAGGGAGCCCATCTATACATACACAAGACAGTGCACACTGTAGGTGCTCCATAGCCGCTGTCCGTGCACTCATTCTTTGTTGAATAAAATGTACTTATCCAACCTATAAACGTTTTGTCCTAAAGCAAACCAACCAACATGTTTTGACTTTCAAACAGCTATTTTCCCCTGTGTAAGACTATCAGCTCCAATCATAGGCATTGTTTTTCATTCTTTATCATATCATGTGATTTAAGTTCCTGCTTATTCACAGAAATATTCACATGTGGACACTGCAGTAAAAAGATGAGGGCAAAAATCAGTGGCCTTCGCCCCGACCCCCAAAGGTGCCCTTGATCCCAGTTGCTGAGGAAGAACCCCTGGATTCCCACCAGCCTGTTCCTCTTAGGGATTTCCAGGGAGCCGGGGTTTAGACTGTTCAGAGGGGCAAGGTCTTTTCAATGCTTAATGCTTTGAAAATTACCTAGGGTGTGAACCGAGGCTTGGTTTAATGGAAATTCGGAAAATCTAATTAGAGGTGGGCAAGAAGCCTGCAGAGCCGTGCAGCCCCAAGTCTGAGTAGAGGAATCAGACCTATTCCTGGGATAAGAGGGGTGTCACACCGCCTTTCTGTGGGCTGCCCAGAGAGAAGCTGGGAGGTGTGACCCTCAAAATAAGTGCGTCTACTTCCCTGTGTTGATAATAATAATAATTTAGAGAGCCAAGAGGTTGAGGGCTGGGCTGTCTTTGTTCTTTCTAAGCTGTGTGCTTACATTTACCTAAAAAGGTGGTGTTCTCTTCCCACCACATGTGCCTGGTATTTCATATTTGCCCCCAGGGACATCAGTCTGAAAGCAGTGATTCAGTGAAGCTGGCTGTGGATGCTGGCCACGCTGGTCTTGCTGGGAGGGGTGGGGCCTGAGTTATCCTAAGGGGCCCTGATGGTATCCCCTCAGATGAATTAATGCCACGTGCGGGGACAAACACACCTGGGATGTGACCCACAGAACACAGAAGAGGTGTAACACAGAAGAGGTGTAACGCTGGGTTGGAGAATTAAAAGACATCTGAACAAAGCAGTCTTCCTTTTCCTTTTGCTTCTGACTTCTCACAGCAACACCCCTGGGCGTAAACTTGGCAGTTGGGGTGAAAGGTCTGTGCCCAAGGTTTTAAATTAAAATGGAGGAGGGAGGAGGCAGTCTAGACAGAAAGGACCAAGCCAAGTGCCTAAGCACCTCCCAAAGCATTCAGACCTTGCTGGGTTCCTTGGGGAGGCTCATCCCCGAAGGGATAAAAGAACGATACTTATTATGCGTCCCTCACGATGAGGCTGGCATTTGACAGAACAGGTGGAATCCTTGCAGCAGCTTTGGAATTAGATGCTATGGCTACACCCATTTTACAAACTAGGAAACTGAGGCTCAGGGATGTTTGATCAGTTTCTTAAGCTCACCATTAGTAAGTGGCAGAGCCAGGATTTACGCTCACCTCAGCTTGGCTCTAAAACTGTCTTCCAACGTGGGGCCACTCTACATGTAGTCCAGACCCTCGGCCTTGGTGGCCCTTCGCATTTCCGAGGCAGCCGGACTTTATGAAGTGCTTCTCTGTCCAGCATGATGGTTCAGACTGCAGACGCTCTGGGTTTGAATCTTGGCTTAGCCCCGTTATGAACTCATTGAGCTCAGGAAAGTCAACCTCTTTGAGCCTCAGTTTCCTCATTTGTAAAATAGGGATGGTAGTTGCCCTTTTCTCAAGGGCTACGGTGAGGATTAAATGAGTAATTTGTGTTTAGCAATTGGAACAATGCTAGTGTATAAGAAGTGCTCAATAAATGGTAATTGTCATTATCATCATCACTATTCATGTATTAGGCACTAGTTAACAGGAAATCATAACCTTTATTCATTCAACAACAGTTATTGAGTGCGTGCTAAGTACATTTTTCTAGGCGCTGCAGACTAGAGAAAACAAATTTCTTACTTTTTCTGGAGCTTCTATTCCAAGCATTCCTGCTTCATTTTTTTTTAATCGAGGTGAAATTCACCTAACATAAAATTAACCATCGTAAAGCGAACAGTTAATTAATTCAGTGGCATTGAGTACATTTACAATGTTGCGGAGCCAACACCTCTTTCAAGTTCCAAAGCATTTCCACCTCTCCAAAATAAAACCCATACTCATAGACAATCGGTCCCCATCCCTCTCCCCATGCCCCAGCCCCTGGCAACCACCAGTCTGCTTTCTGTCTTCATGAATTTCCCTATTCCAGACATTTCATATAAATGGAATCATACACTAGGTGGCCTTTTGTGACTGGCTTCTTTCACTCAGTATAATGTTTTCAAGGTTCGTCCATGTTGTGGCGTGTGTCAGCACCCCATTCCTTTTTGCGGCTGAGTAATATTCCACTATCTGATGTGCCACAGTTTGTTTACCAATCCATCTGGTGATGAATGCTGCAGTTTCTTAGGTTCTTCGCTTCCCTCTGCTCAAGTCCTCTCTCAAGATTGTCAACCCTGCCGTTTATCCCTAGTACCCTTCCCCGTGGCCTCAGCCCTTGCCAGGCAGCCCTGATGGTCAGAGCGTTTTTTGTCTCTCTGGGGGAGGCTGCAGGTCACTGCCAGCTGCGGCTGCACACTTACTCCTCCCCCTTCTCCCTCTTTCCTGCTACAGAAAGATATCCCAACGGCTGCAGACAGGCAGTACCTCATCATAGAAAGGAGCCAGAATCTGTGTTTGCCAGTCCTGGGTTCGAATCCCAGCTCTGGCACTCCCTGGCTCTGCCCTTGGACGAGTCACTCTAGTTCTCTGTGGCTCTGTTTCCTCACCCTACTCAGAGGGTTGAATGATCCTATCTATCATGTGCCGACACAGCGAACACAGACTGGTTTTACCCATCCTTTGGGACTCAGCTCACACGCCTTCCACCTAACGCATCTGTTTTGCTCAACTTCTCTCCCAGTGCTATGAGACCCAAATGGCAGCGGCCAAGTCAGTGGCCAGTTGGCTCAAATGTCTTCTCTGTCCATTTGCAGTGCCCATCCTCATCCTTCATTCGCTCATGCATTCAACAGACCTTCCCTGAGGGCCTCCTCTGTGCTGGGGACCCAGTGGGGACAAAGTCCAGGCACAAACCCAGCAGCCATTTCTCTTTCCATCTTAGATTCTATTCCTGCCCCAGAGGTTTGCTCAATGCACACGCCGGACCGCTGCTGTGCACAGGGCCCGAGGTGGTCACGGAAACGTGGGGGCTTGGGGTGGGACAGTGGGCTCTGCTTCTCACTGACCCTCACATCCTGTACTATGGCTTCAGCATCTCTCTAAGGTGCAGGGGCTGGGGATAAAGGAGGACACACAGAGATTTTTTAAAAGACCGGGTGGAACTATTGGGAGCCCCTTGATGGAACAATGCCTTCCTCATGGGGGTGCAATTCACCTTTTGGGTTGCAATTTCCACCTCCCTGCCTTTAATACAAAGCCAGAGGCTGGAGCCAGCCTCCCCTCTTCCCCATCCCTTTCTTGGATCATGAATCGGCTCCATAAAGAAATGCCTGCTCTCTGTAGCCTCTCTGTGTTCGGTGACATTGGGTAATAGCTCCAGAGAATTCTTCTTAACCTGTTTGTTTGTTTGCTTATTTGTTTGTTTTTGGGTTTTCTTCTTCCCAGCTGAGTCTCTCTATGTTCTGGCCAACAAGCAGTATTCCCCATTCCCTGGGCGGGGCCCACCTTTCCTGAGTCTGTGCTGTTTCTCCTGCCTAGTCTCCTAGCCTCCATCTGCTTGGCTCCACACACTCTCCAAGCCCCGGTGTCCCAGGGTTGGGGAGTCAGGGGAGCTGAGAGGAGGGAGTATAGGGGAGAGGGGGGCCTGGGAAGAAGGGAGTATCGCTCAAGGTGAGGGGGGAACAGGGAGAGGGTTGTGGAAGGGGCGTAAAGGAGGGTAGAGAGATGGCAGAGAGGAAGGGAGAAGCCAGGGACAGGAATGAGTCAGCAGGGCCAGGCCCTGAAGAGTCTCAGAGGAAACAGCCTGGACCTGAGGCCAGAGCCAGAGGCACGAATGGGGGAAATCATAGGCAGCGGGGAGGGAGGGAGGGAGAGAGGCCCCAGCTGCTGAACGGAGCAGTGCAACTAGCACTGAGCTAAAGAGGAGGTGAGAAGTGGCTGAATCTGGCCATATTCCCAAGAGGGAGCTGGCAGGCATTGACGTGAGCGACAGGAGGGTGCAAGGAAAGCTCTGAGGTCAAGAACTCAGGCCTGAATCCCTCCCCGATGGAACTCCTAGGACTGTCCCTCACTGAACCTCCCGCAGTCTGCTGGGGGCAACCTGTCCAGATGGACCCGCAGGGATGGTGGCCTTGCCCTGGGCAAGGCCCGCCCGCCCTCTGACCCCAGAGCCCTTCAGAGCAGCTCTGCTCCGGAGCTTTGGGGAAGGAGTTGGGGCAGAGCTGCAGGACCACATTCACTGCCTCCTCACCCAGGACTGACCGGGCGCCGTCGGACTCAGCATCGGTTTCTTTTTTATTAAGATGTAATTCATACACTATAATACTCACCCCCTTAAAGTACACAAATCAGTGGGTTTTAGTATAGAGTTGTGCAACCATCACCATCATCTAATTTGAGAACATTTTCATCACCCCCAAAAGAAACCTTACGCACACTACTAGCTACTCCCCG
>NW_017731369.1:4577255-4596611 GCF_001890085.2 Hipposideros armiger | reverse complement strand
CCCACCCCCGGCCCCAGCCCCAGACAACCACAAATGTTCTTTCTGTCTCCGTGGATTTGCCTTTTCTGGACATTTCACATAAATGGAACCACATAATAGCTGGCCTTTTGTGTCTGGCTTCTTTCACTGAGCATAAGGTTTTCAAGGCTCATCCATGTTGAAGCATGAATCAGTACTTCATCCTTTTGATGACCGAATAATATTCCACTGTGTGGATAGAGCACATTTTGTTTATTCATTCATCAGTTGATTGGCATTTAGGTTGTTACCACTTTTTGGCTACTATGAATAAGGCTATGAACATTCATATACGAGCTTTGGTGTGGATGCCTATTTTCAATTCCTTCAGATATATACATATATATATATATATATATTTATATCTATCTATCTATCTAAGAGTGGAATTGCTGGGTCAGATAGCAAATGTACACTTAACTTTTTGAGGGACCACCAACATGTTTGGGGGTTTCAATTGCTTCACATCATTGCCAACACTTGTTATTTTTTGTTTTTAGAATCATAGCCATCCTAGTGGGTGTGATGTAGTATCTCACTGTGGTTTTGATTTCTGAACCTGTTTGGGGTTGTTGTTTTTTTTTTCAGCTTTTCATGATGGAAAATTTCAGGTGTTTACAAAATAAACAGAATAATATAATGAACCCCAAGTCCCCAAGACTCAGCTTCCACAACTGTCCTCTTCCTCCATGCTGGTTCTCTCTCTCTCCACCCCCTCCCTACCCCCGGGTGCTTATTATCATTTTTATTTTTATTTTTCCAGTTTTACAGGTAAAAATGATATACACTGAAATGCACAACTCTTAGCTATATAATTTAACAACTGGTTATCTCCCTCACCCCAGAAAAATTCATGTTCCTTCACAGTTAATCCCTACCCACCCAGAGGCAGCTACTTATTTGAAGATGTTGCCTGCCCCAGACAAGCTTTGCCTGTTCTTGAACGTCACATACTGGAGATATACGTCTGCCTGGTCTTGCCCCACATCCTATCTGTGAGATTCGTCCATGTGGTTGCATGGCTCTCACCTCCAGCCTTCTCACGTTCTTCTTCAACTGCTTGAGACAACCAGAGCCCACCGCATTCCCCAGTGACAAGAGGGCAACCAGCCATCTTGTTTTGCCCAGGCCTGAGGGGGTTCTGGTGACCTGGGACTTTCTGTGAGCAAATCCAGAAAGCTCTGGGCAAACCAGGATAAGTCGTTCACCCTACCTACAAAAAAACGATCAGAAACTTTCTCGGAGAGAGAAAAAGTAACGTTCTTTTCCCCTTTCTATTTTTCTTCAAGTAATGTCTGGCCTAGAAATGATTTCCTTAACTCGAGTCCCATAAATCATCACCACCCCAGCACCAGCTGCTAATGGGGCGTTTCTCTGAGGGTCAGTGCTGGGAGATTGGTGTAAGGGTGCAAAGTGGAGCAGCAGTGCAGGGGGTGACGCGGCAGGCAGAGTGCTTGCTGCAGTGCAGGGAGGTGGCCAGCACAGCCGGGGCCAGGCCGCAGGAAGGAGTTGGGCAGTGCATGCCTTGAATATCCAAAGGCCAACACCAGAGGCAGAGGAAGGACTCACAGAGCCTTCTCCACCTCTCAGGAGCCACCTTCCTGAGGTATTGAGTCCCTGGCCTAGAACAGTTATTCCCAGCTCTAAGAGGCTCTTAAGCCAGGAGAAAAACTCCCAGAATGTCAGAGATGAAAGAGGCCTTGTGGGAAGAATCTGGCCCAGAGTCTGAAAAACTTCCAGTACCTGGGAGTCAACAAAGGGGTTTGCCAAAATGCAGGTCCCTGGGCTCCACCCCAGGGTTTTGATTTTGTGATGGGGTGGGGCCAAGATTCTGCATTCATAACGAGCACCCTGGGGGGACTCTGAAGCAGGAGGTTCTGAATCAGCCTCGAGAAGCACTGATTTTGCTCCAACCTCTTCATTGGAAACTGAAGCACAGAGAAGGGCAGCAACTGTTGCTTGGCCACACAGCAAATTTCTGGCAGAATTGGGGAATCAGGATCCCAAACTCCTGAGACCTCCGGGATCCTGAAGCAAACCCCAGCAGTAGTGGCAACGAATTCCCAGAGTGTTGGAGAATGTCCTCAGTTTCCTGTAGAATCTAGGGATAGGAGGAGGATATTGTCACCCTTACATTGACCAGGCAGGCTATGTCTGTGATCAGTCAATCATCTCATACAGATAGCTACAATATATTGTGTGCCTGCAGGTGCAGCAGCCTGCAGCTTTACATGCATCACTTTTATTCATCACAACAATTTCAGGGGCATAGAACTGAAAGTCCGGAGAGGCCAAATGACATGTCTGCATAAGTGGAAAGGTGGGATTTGAGCCTGGGTCACCCTCTGGAACTCCACAACCTCAACAGCACGCCCATAGCTTCCCACCCCTTGGTAGACCAGATACAAGTCAAGGGAGAAAACTACCCTCCCCCACACACCCCCGGCAGGCAGATAGAGATCAGGACCCACCAGCCCCTTTCTCTTCCTCCAGCTGCCAGACATAAAGGACATTTCAATTTAGTATTCCTGTGGGCCCAGGCACAGGAAATAATTTATTTTTCCACTTCAGAGCCTTTTAATCCAAAGAAAACTGCAGTTGTCAACATCTTGCTTTTTACTCAGGCAGCTGGCATGGGTCATTCATTTACTCATTCATCACAAATAAAATAAAATAAATATATATATTATAAGATATATATTATATACCATATTATATATAATATATATGATGTTTAGAGTAAGGTTCTAAACTCTGGCTCCACATTAAAATCACTTATGGGGCTTCTGGAAAATTTTACTGCTCAGGCTCAAACCTAGATCAATTAAATTAGAATCTGTGAGGTCCCAGCCCAGGCATCAGAATTTTTTCAAAGCCCCTTCAGGTGATTCTGATGTGCAGCCAAGGCTGGGAACCAGCACACTGGACCAGTGCTTCTCAAACTTTAATATGCACACAAATCACTTGGTGGGTTCTTGTTAAAATGTAGATTCTGATTCCTTGGGGATGGGGTGGGGCCCAAGATTCTGTGTTTCTGACAAGTTCCCAGGGGAGGCAGATGTTTCTGGTTCCAGGACCACACTTGGAGTAGCAGAGGGGCTGGTGGGACTCACTGTTAGAAGCCAGAGGCAGGGGGTGTGAATGACACAACAATTAATCCACAACAGCTCCCACCCAGCTGGACTCTCCCAGGGAAACAGACCCTGTGTGAATAATTGCAGTAACAGGGTGCTTCTTAGGGATGCGGGAGCCCTCTCTGCATCACCAGCCTCCAAGCCCCCAGAAATGACATCTGATTCTCTAGTACTTTACCCCCAGAGCCTAACTCAGGGCCTGGCACAAGGTGAACCCTCTGTATATTTTTGTTGGATGAATAAGTAAATGCGGGATGGCAGGCAAAGACGTTATAAAATAGAGTGCAGTGGCTGAGAGACCATCTACTATGGATGTGAGCTCAAGCAAGTCATTTCACTGCTCGAAACCATGTCCTGGGCCATAAAGAGGTCATGCTGCCTGATCACAGCATCACCGTGGGGCTTAAGTGTCGACACTAGAGCGGTGCCTGGTATACAAGAGGAGCTTGTATTGGAAAAGGTGAAGGTTGGCTGCTATAACAAAAAGGCTCCAGGATAGAACGACGTTAAACAAAACACAAGTTGATTTCTTTCGCAGAGTGTGATCAAGGAGAGTGGGCAGCTCTCATTCAAAAGACCCAGATTTCTTTCAACCTTGATGCACCATCCTCTGCTGGGACGTTGGTCCAATCTGCTGGCTCTGAGCTGGGTTGCAGGGCCACACGGTTGTGCCAGCTCACAGGGAGAGAGGATGTGCAGGAATTCATACCAACAGCTAAAGTCCTAGAACTGGAGGTGGCATACATCACTTCTATTTCCATTCTGCAGGTGGGGACTTAATTATTTGGCCACACCTAGCTGCAAGGGAGGCTGGAAAGGTGGTTTCTGATCTAGCTGACCAGCTGCATGCCCACAATTGGATAGCTATGTAAAAAGGGGGTTTTGATGGACAGCTAAGAGTCTACGGTACAGCTCAATTGATATAGATAATATGTAGAAAGGATATACAGCGTATATGGAATCTATATAGAATCTACTTAACATATAGAATTTATATATGGAATCTATATACATGGAATCAATATCTATGCTGATATATACCTATATCAATGTCAATATATAATAGACATATGGAAACGCTGTTCCGCCTGGTTATTGCCTCCCATTTCCAGCGCTGTTGCCCGTCCACTCTCTACCCTGCGTTTTGTTGCCTCTCTAGGGTGAGTGCTCTCAGAAGTGCTACTATATTTTCATCGTGGAGACAGTGTGCGTCGCCTGGTTTTCCCTGGAGTTCTGCCTGCGGTTTGTCCAGGCCCGAAACAAGTGCCAGTTCTTCCAGGGGCCCCTGAACCTCATAGACATCCTGGCCATCTCCCCCTATTACGTGTCCCTGGCGGTGCCTGAGGAGCCCCAAGAAGATGGCGAGAAGCCTGGCGGCGGCAGCTCCTACCTGGAGAAGGTGGGGCTGGTGCTGCGAGTGCTGCGGGCACTGCGCATCCTCTACGTAATGCGCCTGGCCCGCCACTCGCTGGGCCTGCAGACGCTGGGCCTCACCGTGCGCCGCTGCACGCGCGAGTTCGGCCTGCTCCTCCTCTTCCTCTGCGTGGCCATCACCCTCTTCTCTCCTCTGGTCTACGTGGCCGAGAATGAGTCCGGGCGGGTCCTGGAGTTTACTAGCATCCCGGCCTCCTACTGGTGGGCTATCATCTCCATGACGACGGTGGGCTATGGAGACATGGTCCCGCGCAGCGTCCCGGGCCAGATGGTGGCCCTCAGCAGCATCCTGAGTGGGATCCTCATCATGGCCTTCCCTGCCACGTCTATCTTCCACACCTTCTCACACTCCTACCTGGAGCTCAAGAAGGAGCAGGAGCAGCTCCAGGCTCGCCTCCGCCGCCTGCAAAAGTCCACCACCGCCAGTGAACGTGAACTCCTGAACGATGTGGATGACCTAATCCTGGAGGGACCCGCCTCACCCATCAAATACATTTAACTCGAAACCTCTCATGAGTACGCTGGGACTTCAACCCATCACCCTTGGCTGATATGGGCTGGAGAACACCAGGCACAGACTATATGATGGTATGTTCCTCAGGGAGTGCTCCCAAAGCTAGGAGGGGCTCAAGGCCAGAGATGTAGGCCCTCGTGACTCTTGACCCTCCTGGCCACGACAATCTCCCTTTATTCTCATTTCCTTCCCAACAGTCTTCAACATTTCAGGCTGGGCTCCCATGGAACCCAGCCTACAGAATTCCATTCTTCTGCTAAGACCCTCTTTCCTGTCCCACCCCACCACCAGAAACTGGAAAGTACAGTCACTGCAGACCCATCTGATCAGATCTCCTCACCCAGCCTTATCAGGGTTCCAGCAGGGATCAATATGTTCTCCTTTTCTTCACCGCCTCCAGTGGTTTTCCTAATGCAGCCGCCTCCCCACTTCCCGCCCAGCTCTGGAAGCTCTTAGCCAAGAAGGCAGAACTGGTCTCTTTGCATTAAATCACACAATGGCTGCAAGCCGGCCATCCCTCCTGACTTGCCTGGGACCTGGGCAGGAGTGCTGCTTGCAAGAACAGCAGGCCCTCCTTGGCCGACTGGACTCCAGGTAGGGCTTTCTCCAATTATCCAGTCCTTGGCCTTGACAGAGGCTGACTCTTGCAGGGCTCTGCATTGTCCCTTGAGGGAACCCTGTTCCTACTGCTGGTTCCTCCAGGATTGCAAGAACCTCAGTTTTCCACCCTCTCAGCTCAGCCACCATGGATGCAGCGTAGATTCAACGCAGCAACGAGGGCAGCCTTAAGATCTGCCCCTCACCTGCCCCTTGGACCAGACCCTTGATGCCAGAGAATAGACATCCTCAGCTTATATTAAAATGTATTTATTTATGTATCTACTCATTAACAGATTTGACCCTGTACATCCAGTGTAGGAGGCAGATGTAGGACCAAATCGAGATAAAAAGCAGTGTATGCTGAGACCAGAGAGGAAAGAGCAACGAATCCTGAGCACTTGGCTCACAAAGGGCATCACAGAGACCCAGGAAGGGTTGAGTAGTGTGCAGGGGTGTTTGGCAGGCAAAGCTGGAGAGGTGGGTTGGGGTGAGAAGGTGGTGGGTTGTGGGTGCTGGGCAGAGGATTTGGATGTTTTTGTAGATGGAGAGGAGATGTTGGAGGAAGAAATGATGTGAAGGGACTGCGGGGATAGGTGATGAAGGTGATGAGCAGATGGGATGCAGGAAGACCAGTTTGGAACAGAGAATGATTGAGCAATTCAGGCGAGATATGAGGGCCGACCTCCTGTGGGTTATTAAGTTGATGCCAAGTCCTGGCATCTCGTCTGTTGTCCCCCAGCAAAGCACACCTGGCAGAAGTCTCGATGGCATCTCCCCTAAGTGACATGGCCATGCAGTTACTCACCCCTGGTTCCAAATCCCCCAGAGAGAGTGCACTGGGATATTATTAATGAGCGAAGGTGAGGCAGTCACCTTCAGATCGGATGTAGTTTATGTGTAATCGCATTAGCACTTCATCACTGGGGACAACTTACTTGCTATTCATTTTTTTCTGCTAGTATTTAGCACAGGCCTACTATGTGCCAAGCACACACTTCCCTCTGACCTCAATGCCAGGGTCAGCACGGCTGGGGGCTCTGGCTCAGGGGAGCACCCACACCAAAACCTGGCTTCAATCTAGCCTTGGCCTCGTGGGGAGCCTTTGTTCCCTTTGACTGCTCTGGGGTGCCCTTCCAGCTGAGGAAGGCACATGTCCCCATTCATCTAGATCTCAAGAGTAGGCAGGGCATTCCCCCAGTCTGTCACACACTGACATTTTACCGAGTAAGCTCTTTGACTAGTGGCATAGTGGCCACTCACACAAGGAAAGGCCCCACCTCTATAAAATCCACATGTGACTTTGGCTCTTTCCCTCTCTGTCAGCTTCGGGGGTAGGGCTAGATCTGTGGTTTTCTGGCTGCTGGAGTTTGGCGAAGAGCCTCAGGGCTTTTGTGTGGGTGGAATATTCTGTACCCCAGGGTGCAACATTTGCAAGTAATGATTTTTAAAAGGATGTGCAAATTTCTAGACACCTTCCCCACTTCCAATCAGTGCATATCCATGGCCCTTTGAACTGAGATGGCAAGCTCATCGCAGACCAGGGAAGAGTATTCAACAACCAGCAGAAGGCCTGGAACCCACATCAGACCCCTCACTGGCCCTCCCTCCTCTCATTGGAGACCTTTCCTGTGTGCGTGCCAAGTGCAATATTCTCACTCCAGCTCTGCCCATCGCTAGGACTGGCGTCCACCCAGGCATCTCCATTTTCCTCTGTTTCACATACCAAGCATCTGAACAAAAGCATGCAGGGACTGAAAGAAAAATAGGTGAGCCCAACACCAACATTACAAGGTTCTAAGTGTCTTAGTACACATCAGCAGAAATTCTTTACTAAATTAGAAGTGGAAAACTGGAATCAATTGCTCACATGTAGGGCTTAATTAAATGCTCTATTTTTTTCTCCCCAGTAATGTCCTGGGGGACTAGTCTAGCTTTGCAGAGTCCCGCTTTCCTTCATGCTGATTGGCTGATGTAGCAATGACAAGCAACTTGCTAGACAGTCTCTTCATCCCCATTGGCTGGAAGGACTCTTGTGATTCCCAGAAGGGCTTGTTTTATCTGAGGCCAATGGGTGTGACTGTAACCAAAGAGAGTAATTTTCCAGCTAAAGCCAAAGAGCAAATGGCCTTTACCTCAAGCCATTTTCATGTTGTATTGTAGATACATCTACCAGAGGTAGATTTAAAATGTTGGTTCAACATCTCCTAGCCAGACAGAGTTGAGCCCAAAAAGTGACTTGGAGATGGATGGGTTAATTCTTTAACACAATGTAAGTGAGGCTCCACCCACTGACTCCATTTTGGTGGCTTTTAAGACTTGAGAAATTGGTAACTGGAAGGCCCATCACAAGACAATCTAAGCAGGGAGTTTCCATGAGGTGGGTCTGTGAACCTGTGGAGATCACGCATCTGCTTTGAAAAGGGGTCCAACAATTTTACCAGATCCTCAAAGGAATCCACAACCCTGCAAAAAGGATAAAAAGTTCTTAAGTCAACCAGTGCCCACATTTTAAGATGGAGAGACCAAGGCTCAGAGAGGGAAAGCCACCTGTCCAAGGCCACAAAGCCAGTTCATTTAGTTAGATCCAAGTATCCTGGTTCCCAGCAGAATACTCTTTCTAGTCTATCATGCTGCTGCTCTTAGGCTCACCTAAAACAGTGCCCAAACCCTCAAAGAAAATAATTCAAGACAAGATTATAACAACACTACAATGCTTTCCTGAGCAGAGGAAGTAGGGCTGGCTTGGGATGTCTCGGGCACCAACTCTCACCTATCCTGCGTTATATAACAGTGGACCTAGAAATTGATTTCACTGTATCTTCCTTTTCTCATTGATTCCAAGAAGAGGGTAGATGAGATGGTGGTTAAAGTCCTTCCCAGTGTGGACAGTCTGTGATTCTGGAAGTAGAGTTCATCGCAACAATGTATACTACAGAGGGGCATGTAAGAAACAAGGAGAGGGGTGAGAAAGCCAAACAGACCAAGGTCCCTGACTATCCACGGAATTGTTCGCTTAGCAAAAATCAGCAAGGAGGTCAAGTTTGAATAGGCGATCATTGAGAACCCTGTCCGCCCGCTGCCTGCCACGTTCCTCCCCGCCCCACCCTGCCTCCGCACCCGCCAGTGCCTGGCTACATATCTGTTCATGCCCAGCTGCCTGCACCTCTTCAGCGGCATTCAACTCCTTGCCTCCTCTTCCTCATGTTGAAATACTAATAATGGGCATCACTGATTGAATGACATTATTTGTTTGTTTGTTTGTTTGTTTGTTTTTAGCTGAGCCATCCTGCTACCTGTTGGCAGCTCAGCGGCTGCTCAGCTCGGGCTGGACTCGAACCACTGTTGCTCAGAGCTCAAACTCTTGAGCGAGCTCTTAACCAACTGAGCCACTCGGCCGGCCCCTGAATGACATTATTTAACATCTTATTTGGAAAACACATTAAGCTCACAAGAGAAAGTTGCAAGAACAAAAACAGCACATAGAACACTTGAATATACCTCTTTTTTAAACATGTCCCATTTGCTTTATCATTTGCGCTCTCTCTCTCTCTCTCTCTCTCTCTCTCTCTCTCTCTCTCTCTCTCATATACATAGTATGTTTCTCTGGACCACGTGAGAGTAAGTTGACTAAATCATGCTCTTTGCTTTCAGAGCTTTAGAATGTGGTCACTGGGAGGCCTATCAGAAGACCATCAGTCCAAGGATTCTTAGCCGAGAGTTTCCATGAGAGTCTGTGACCTCTGGAGACAACATGCAACAAAGAATGTGTACACTTTGCATTTCAAAGTGCAAAGTGTCCAGTGATTTTATCAGACCCTCAAGGAATCCATGACTCCCCCTCAAAATAAATGGATAGGAAGCCCTAAGGTAAACCAACTCCATTGTAAGATGGAGAGCCCAGGCAAACCCGAAATACTTCTATATGTAGATCCTATGAGTGAGAATATTGTCTTATAAAACCACAGTGCAGTTATCAACGTTAGTACATTTAACTTGGATGCAATATTTTAATCAAATCTACTGTCTGTTTCAATTTTGTCAGCTGACCTATTAATACCCTTTCTAGTCTTTTCTCCTCCAGGACAGGGTCCAATGCAGGGGCGGATGTTGCATTTGCATGTCCCATTTCCTTAGCCTCCTGTAACCTGGGCCTTTTCCCACCTTTGACAGAGATGACATTGAAATTTGGAATGAATAGAACACCTCCCCCGCTTTTAATAGAATGCTTTTAATAGAACACAAAATGATTTGTGTCCATCCCATGTCTCTTCATGCTTAGCTTGAGGTTGTGCATTCCTGGCCAGACCCTGCATCCATGAAGTTGTGTCCCTCTCGGGGGTATCCCATCTGGGGGGGGGCTATGCCCCTCTTTGGTGACATATGAGCCCTTTATTTGGGAGGAAATGCTGGTGGGGGAGTGGAGAGTGAGAAAGGGCAGGAGAGCTGGGGAGTGCTGACTGAGTCCAGCGGTATTCAAATAAGAAACAAAATTAACTTCTGCTCCAGTGCATTCCAGATAGAATGTGCCAGAAGGCCAGGTATGCGCAGGCCACCTCGGGCAGTCTCTGTGAGGAGAGAACTAATCCCTGAGGCTCAGAGCAGGTGATCCCTTTCCACCTGCCACCAGGAGGGAACACTCCTTTGCTCTTCCTTGACCCTGCCAACTCAGGAGTGTCTTGCCTCATAGATTCTTAGAGCTAAAAGGACCTTTAGGGTCGCCAGGCCCAACCAACCCATTTTATAAGAGTGGACACAGAGGCCCTGGTAGGGGACATCATGTGGCAAGTCCCACAGCAGCCAGGAATGGCAAAGCCAGGACTACCCATCCAGTGCCCTCAGCACTGTGCCTCCAGATCCTTGCCTGGCACCTGTCTCATCCCGCGTTTGACATCTCACCAAGGGGTACCTCCAGGAACACAATGTCATTTAAAAAGAAAACAAAATAAAAGGACGCTTGCTGCTGGCTGCCTCCGTGGGCCCTATGGCTCCGGCCGTCCTAAGAGACCTTGGCAGCTCAGCCTCGGCGCAGTCTGCTATAGCTGACACATGGAGAATGTGTGACTGTTACAACTCACCTTTGCTGTAAGGGGGATGAAGCCAAGGAAAAGGGAACGAATGTGGGTGCCCTGAGCTAAAAGTAGCCAATCTTGCTGTTCCAAAGGCTTCCATTGTACTCTGCCAATGACCAGCATGACATAAGACCCCCCAGAAAGCTCAACAGTTTCACCTGGCACCTTCCTAAGCTCTTGGGGCTACCCCCGTTGTCCCCCAACTTCCAGAGGAACATTAAACAATGTTAAGACATGATGTTGTGGCTTCTCTGGTGTATTGGGGCATGTCTAGTGTCAGGGCTGCTGGGGTTGACCTTGGGATGTGGGAGGAGGTGGGAGGGTCCCCCAAGTGAGGGGTGGGAGGAGTCATGGGTCACCTATCCCAGGTCCACTGCCAAGTCAGAAATTAGGTGGGTTCTGGTGCAGTATTTTTTAAGTGTCTGCCATCTGCTAGATGTCGTTCCAGCTCAGTGGACACAGTAGTTAGCAAGATAGATGCTTGTGTGGGCCTGGGTGGAGGGGAGGTAGAAAGGCAGACCACAGATAAGTCAAGAAGGAAATCAACAGGACAAGCAGAGCTTGTGGCAAGTCCTAGCAAGGAAGAAGACGGGGTGGTGATGGGAGTAATCATACCCGGGGGGCACAGGGGTGCCAAATTTAAATAGGCTTCTGAGATTGAAATGGATTTGCCAATATCCGGTTCCTGTTTCACATTTCCAGCCTCCCAGCAGGTAAGGGAGGCAGGGCCAGAGTTCCGGTCAGTGGAATGTGGTGGAAGGGGGACGCGCCACTGTGGGCCGGTTGCAAACACCCCCTACATGATCCTCTACACTCTCCCTCCCATCCGCTACCCTGCAAGTCCCCATGCAGATTCAAGAAATACTCAAAGTCCTAAAACGGGAGTCAGTGAACTATACCTCCCCCTGACTGTTATTGCAAACAAAGTTTTATTGAAACACAGCCAGGCCCATTCACTCAAGTATTGTCTACGGAGATTTTGGGCTACAATGGCAGAGCCGAGTCAGGCAACAGAGATATTTACTCTGGCCCTTTGCAGAGAAAGTTTGCCAGCCCTGCCCTAAGGGCGATGGAGCCAAAAGATGGAAGCGGCTGCATCCCCAAACTCCTGCGTGCTGATCACTGGCATCACTTGATGGGTTGCACCAGAAAGCCACTGAAACTGGAGCGTTGTGTGTCACAGCGGTTGGTCCACCCTTCCACCCTGAACCCCATGGACAAAGTGTTTGTTGACTGTAGAAGTTTCCAAAGGCATCCTTGAGCCAGACAGCCCCTGGCCGCTGGTCCTGGCGGGGTGAGAAGGCCTGGCTCTCCTGTTGCCTTGGCTGGCTCTGGTGATTTGCCACTCTGGGAGCAAGAATCTGCACCCAAAGTGCAACAGGCAATCTCTGTGGGGAAAATGTGCATGCAAACCCATTACCACCTCACCCAGAGGAGGGCCAATGGCCACATGTGATGTCTTCTCAACCGACACCTACTCTAGGCAGTGAAATACTTCCTTTTCATGATGACCTGAGACAGCTGTTCAGTCCTATAAATGTGTCTAAAAGTCACCAGCCTCCACCGTCGGCCCATTTCTAGCTTCAGTGACAGGGCCTGGCATGCAGCAGATGGACTGCCAATGTGAGCTCTCCTTTCTCCCCAGAAAGGTTCCTTTCCCCTCATCTCAGCAAGTGCCACCTGTGTGCCAGGTACCATGTCAGTACGCAGAACAAGATGGTGAGCCATGAGGCTGACGCAGTCTTGTCCACAAGGAGGTTAGGCCTCCCTGTCTCCCCCTTAAATATCCCGGATACATACACAAATGATCCCATTTAGTTAATCCCTGCATCTGAGCTAAAGACAGTGGGATCTTTAGAAAGAAAATTAATCAACTCCAGGCTCACCCTGGGATAACACTAAGATAAGGCGGAAAGATGAATCCAGGATGTCACAGGAGGATGCTGGGTGTGGGTGAGGCTGAGGAAAGGGGCTGGGGTGTCCACGATGTGACCCACTGAGCTGCCAGGCCCCTGCAGTGACAGCAGGGCATGCGGATGTTTTTTTCCAAATTTATTGTTCATTCATTTGTCAACAAGTCTTTACTGTGCCAGACACTGTTCCAGGCACTGGAGGTTCAACAGGGAACAAAACAGACAAGGCGTAAAGCAGGGTAGGAGTGGGATTGCCAGAGTGAGGAGTTACAGTTTTGTAAAGGGTGACCTGGAAGTCCTTTCTGGACCGTGACATTTGAGCAAATCCTGAAAGAGTGAAGGGACCAAGATATGCAGATTTATGGAAACGACATTTTGGGAAAGAAGAAACAGCAGGTGCAAAGGTCCTGAGTCAGGAATGTGTTTGGTCTTTCAAAGGACAGCATGGGGGTCACCATGTCTAGAGTAGAGGAAATGATGGAGTGGTGAAAGAGGTGAGGTCAGGGACCTGTGGGGGACAGAGGGCAGGGCTCCCTAACGTGGCAGCCTGTGTAGAGTCTACCTGTGCTCCCCTCCTGGCTGTGTGATACTCCCTGCAGTTTCTGGTCCTCCCTCATGGGGTAGAGCCTGTCAGTCCTTCCCAGCTTCATGTGGGAAAGACCACTAACAGCCGCCAATGCCATTCTTACCTACGTCCTTTTAATAATGAAACCCACCCAGGTTGTAGCTAGATTCCCATTTCCCAGCCACCGCTGCAGCTAGGTGTGGTGTGTGACTAAGTTTGGATCACAGGCCATGTGAGCAGAGTGACATGAGGAATCTCTGGGTCATGTTCTTCCAGAGGAGACCAGCCACCTTGTCTCAAGGTGAGGATGGTGGACAGTCGGGAATAAATTCTGATGAAAGTCAGAGCATGTGGCTTTCTTTGTCACAGCATCTTAGCATGTACCCAATGTGGTTTTTTTTTTTAAGATTTTTTTTATTGGGGGAATTGGGGGAATGGGAACAGTGCTGGGGAATTGGGGGAAGGGGACAGACAAGTTCCTGTCGTTTTTGTTCTTCAGTCTAGTTGTGGAGGACGTTGCTTCACTGGCCCAAGTTGACACCATCATTGCGTTCTTCCCGGGCGAGGCAGATCAGTCGCCGGCTTCTGGACGGCCGCTCACTGCGGCTGCTGGCCACTCACGCTGGCTGCTGGCTACACATGGTAGCCCATGGCAACCCACTGCCACAGGGGCTGCAGCCTATGCCGTCGCCGGCAACTCACGGCAGCCCAGCTCCAGGTTGAGCTGTTGCTCAGCATCTTAGCTGTAGAGGGCAGTGTCACTGGCCCTCATATGTGGGATCCGAACCGGGGCCCTCTGGCGTCCCAAGCCAGTTCTTAACCATCGCGCCACTCAGCAGGCCTACCCAATGTTTTTTTAAACTGTCATTTCACCGCTAAAGCAGGGAGCAGAATGACAATTTATAGAGAAGACCCTCTTTCTCTAGGCTTTAACTTTTCTCTAGGTCTTACTGATTGCTTCTACAGGGCAGAGGAAAAAAGAGCCATGATAAGATGGAAATTTTCTAAATGTCTTCTAAAACCCTATTTTAGAATAGGGTTACTATTTTCTTTCTCTAACCCAGTCCTATAAAGAGGAGGTCCCATAAGTCATTAATCTTCCATTCAATGCTTGTCTATCGGGCATCTTCTATATGGGTGACCCATAGGAGAAGATGGAGAGAAACGAACAACTGGTCTACCTGTGGAGCGGAGCGCTGACAGGACTGATGATAGCCACTGCCTAAGGACTGCCAAGTGCCAGGAACTTTGCTCGGCCCAGCTCCCAGTTTAGCTCACCATAACCCTGCGGGCTATGCATTTGTGACTAACTCACATTTGCCAGATGGGAACACTGAGGCTTGGAAAGGTGGAGTGGTCCCTTGGGCTCCTAAGTTCACACTTCCACTCAGTGGTGAAGACTACACCAGCAGAGGGACAGCATGGTGCGGGGGCCGGGGGGGGGGTGCAGGGTGTCCAGGGTCTATGAAAGACCCCCGGAGCTCAGAGCTGCAGGGCACAGAGCAGGGGAATGATTGCAAAGGCGTCCTAGAGGAAGCAGCATTTGAGTTGTGCCCGGCTAGATTACATCACCTCCTGATTCAAATATGTGGGTGTTGGCAAAATTTCACCCAGAGAGGATTAGGCCAAGAAGACATTAATAGGCTCTCCATTTCAAAAGCAGTGTTCATCACCATTCTGCAATAATAAATAAGCTGAGTCAAGGGAACTGAACGAATATAGTGTAATGAGGACTGTCTTGGGAGGAAGGGATTGGACAGGCAGATTTATGCCACATGGGGACAAATATTACTTACTTGGCAGAACACAGCAGAATTAATGTCATTTTGAATAACTTGTTTACCCAGTGATTATGTGATTAATGAATATCAAAAGGCTCATTGCATAAAACTGTAGTTTGAATGCTTACTATATTTCTAGATTTGGTTGTAGTCATCATTGCAGCACAAAAAAAGTAAATCAATTTAAACTGTCTCCTAAAGAAAACAATGTGTAATAAATGGGCTAATTAATAGGCTTGGTTGGGTGTTTTAAAAATCCTCTCCGTCCTTGAAAAAAAATAACCACAAAAAAATCATCAATTCAATGTTGGCCTTAGAAGTTAAAAAAAACAACAACAAACTAACGGTAAATAACTGTTTCCTCAGTTATACCAAAAAAATATAATAATAAAAATAATCAGTGTTTACCTGGCTTTGAGACCCTCCCTGCTGGGTGAAGCTTCCCTCCCTCTGATCTTCCTCGCCGTCCTTCACTCATGCACATTCCTGAAAACCTGTCTTATGCCTCCTGCCTGGACTCCCCTCTCCTGTCTGCCCACCAGCCACTTTCAAGCATGCCAGCCTGCAGCTCTCTCTCTCTGAAGGGCAAAGATTGCATCTCCCACCTCTGGTGGCCATTAGGAAAGAGCAGAGGTGAGAACATCAAAGCTAGGAGGGAACTTTAGGAAACAGATCATCCAATTCTGTTTATAAAAGAGGTTGGGAGTTTTGTTCAAGGTCACAGAAGTAAATCCAGCAGTGGCCAAGGCAGTGACAGGATTGAGGGCTCAGAAGTCGGTGCCTGCATCAAAACCGCAACCCCACCTTGGCCCCATGTGCTCCTCTGGATCCAACCTTGTGAGTTTCCTCACCTGTAAAATGCATCTGTCATGCAGAGTTGTTGGGAGGCTTAGCTTCCCAGGGTTTCCACACAAGGTACCACAAACTGGGAGCCATCAAATAACAGCCATTTATTCTCTCACAGCTCTGGAGGCTGGAAGTCTGAAAATCAAGGTGCTGGCAGGGCTGGTTCCCTCTGGAGAGGGAAATAAACCAGTCCATGCCTCTCTCCCAGCTCCCGGTGGCTACAGGCCTTCCTTGGCTTGTAGCAGCATCACTCCAATCTCTGCCTCCATCTTCACACGGCCTCCTCTCCTGTGTGTATCAACCTGAGTACCTTCTCTTCTAAGGACCCCAGTTATTGGATTCAGGGCCCACCTCATCTTAACTTGATTACATCTGCAAAGTCTTTTTTGCTGTGTTTTTTTTTAAATTGGGGAACAGTGTGTTTTTCTAGGACCCATCAGCTCCAAGTCAAGTAGTTGTTTCAATCTAGTTGTGGAGGGCGCATCTCAGTGTCCCATGTGGGGATCGAACCGGCAACCTTGGTGTTATGAGCACTGCGCCCTAACCAACTGAGCTAACCAGCCACCTCAAAGACCTTATTTCTAAGTAAGGTCATTTCTACAGGCTCCAAGTGAACGTGAATTTGGGGAACACTATTCACCCCAGTATACCTACAGGGCTCCAGGCCCTAGCCACTTGCAGAAACCCAAAGGCCCTTAGAGCAGAGGCTGGAGCTGCTGTCTGCCCAGGGCCCTGCCTCTCCTCCCCTCCTGACTGGGGACTAACGGCGCCCACACCTGCAGGCACCCTTCAACATGCTCAGACCCACGGAGCTTGCTCAGCGGGGTGGGGGGGGGGACCCAAGAGCAGGCACCGCCCTTTTCTACCACTCGTCCCAGGTCGAGCCCTGGGAAAGGAAGAGAGGCTGAAGCCTCCATGACACGGGAAGAGAAAATGCTCCCACACCCGCTGCCCACAGCCTGGCCCCAACATGACACAGCCTCAGCCTCCCCTGGAGCACGCAGGCTGGAAGGCAGGGAGAGCCCTGCCATGGCAGGGCCTTTTCTAGAAACTAAAGGGCTCCAGGGTACCCCTCCCCTTCAAACAGCCCACAACATATAGAACCAGAAACAGTTTCTTTATTCAAACCCAAATCTGTAGCAACGCCCACCCCTCTACATCAGGCCTCTCCTTCATTCCAACTTCACCCTGTGTAGCCCCCATTGTCCCCCAACGGTCCCCCGCCCCTCACCAGGAACACTCCTCCAGCAGCATCCAGCTCAGCTCAGGGCTTCAAGCTCCTAGAGGTCTGTTTCAGTTTCGGAATTTGCCTACCAATGGCTTCGAGGGCCAAGCCCCCAGGCCCTGCTGGTCCAGGAGGACGGACAGCTGCTGGCGAGCCTCCTGGTAGGGCCCAGCCTAGGGCAGGAGATGAGAGGGAGTGAAGGGAGGGTGCTTGCTGGGGGTGCAGGAGCAAGAGGTTTGGAGGGGAGGGAAGGAGCTGACCTTGGCCTCCTCGTAGGTCTTCAAGGCCAGGAGGTGGGGTTTCCCAAGAGCTTGGGCAGCTTGGCGGAAGGCCCGGAGAAAGGCTGCCTTACAGAGGCGGGAGGGAGGCCCCAGGGCAGCACTAGAGATGGAGAGGAAAGGACATGAAGATCAGAGGAGGGAAAAGTTTAGCTAAACTGAAAGATCCACACCACACCTCTTACACCATCTCCTTTCACGCCATGACAATCTTGGGGTGTCATGGGTTGTCACCGCGTGGGTGATAAAAGTGCTGGCCATGGTCAGAGTTGTAAGAGACTGAGCTGGGATTAGAATCCAAGCTGGTAACTAGATGCACACTCTTATCCCATGGGCAGGGAGATGGGGACCCCCCACCTCCGAGCCCCTTCTCTAGCCCATCCACGGGCCCTTCTTACTCAGCCTTCACACGCCCGGTGGTCACATCCACAACCTCGACATCAGGGTCCCCCAAACTCCAGTTGAGGCTCAGGTCATGGCAGGTGTTGGGGGTGGGGTCAGAGGTGGCCATCGGGGGCCCCGAAAACAGGTGCAGTTTGTTACGGGTATAGGGAGGTGGCAGGCATGATCCCATATCTAGGGTGGGCCGGGTGTGGATGGCACTGCTTAAAGTTGGGGGGTCGTGGCAGGGGTCGGCTGTGGAGCAGAAGGCACAAGTCATGGTCTGAGTCACCACCACCCTCTCCCAAACACCACCCTGAGCCCACCTGCCACCCTCATGCCTCTCGGGGTCCTCACCCAGGACAAGGCTGGTGGCATAGAGGGGAGGCAAGAAGTGTGCCAGCAGGGCGCTGCCCAGTCCCAGCACGGCCCAGCGTGCCAGCTTGTCACTGGCCGAGAGGCAGCCCACATGGGTGTCCCGGAGTATGGGTGCCAAGTAACACACAGGCTTCAGCTCCCCTCGGATGTGGGCCTGCAGGCGGAAGGGGGTGCTGTGCAGGAGGCTGCCACTGCCCTCAGGGGACTGCGGGAGGCTGCAAGGGTGGGGAGGATAGGACGTTGGATGCGAGAGACAAGGCCAATCTTCTGACCCCGCACGACACTGCCCTTCCCAATCCGGCCACACCAAGGGACTCCATGGGAGCTCCCCACATACTAGATGTCGTGGGCAGCTCCCTTGGGGGTGTTGCTGATGTAGAGGTGTAAGAAGATCCGGGGCTTGAGGGCAAAGGGGGGCCCGGGTCCTGGCTGGGGGGCCAGCACAGACCGTTCCCTGCCCTTGGGTCCGCCCTGTGTCGCCAGCAAGAGCTGCCGGAACAAAAATCTGGGAGAGACAGGCAGAGGAGCAGCTGGGCGATGCCACGTCCTGCCCAGGGCTGCCACAGAGCATCCACCCCACCCACCCTTCACCTCAGCAGGGCCCGGCGAGCGATGACCAGACCGTGGCAGTCGTGAAGCTGCCGGCCCGAGAATTCCAGCCAGCCAGAGCAGCTGCTGCTGCCTGTGCCCAGTGCCACCAGCTGGTAGATCTCCTTGGTGTGGCCCCTGGCATCTGGGACCTCTGCGAGGGGAGAAGACAGAGAAGCCTGCCCTAAGGCGAGGGGCCCATGGGGGCCTTCTGAGGTGGGGGCAGGCAGGGCAAACCCTACCTCTCTCCAAGATGACTGCAGCCACAGTCCCCTTACAGGCCCAGTACGGCGAGGTCTCGTCCACCAGGCGGTCAAAGCCGGCGCTGACCACAGCTGCACAGCGTTGTTCGTGTGTCAGGATGTTCTCTGCACATGGGGGAGAAGGGGGCAGAGGTGGGGGCCCCACAGGCTGTGCCCCTCCCTTCGCTATGGGGATTGGGTCAACAGGGGCCCACCTAACTACAGTCACGGAGCCCAGTAGAGGCCTGCTGGGGGTCTTTAGGGGCTCTGGAAGAGAGACAAGGAGGAGTGGGTTACCATGGATGCTGAAGCCTGCTCTCCCATCCTTTGTCCTTCAGGAAGCCAAGAAGTTCCATTGTGTGTGTGTGTGTGTGTGTGTGTGTGTGTGTG
>NW_017731369.1:4562381-4577135 GCF_001890085.2 Hipposideros armiger | reverse complement strand
GGAAGGAATTCATCTTCCAGAAACCAGTTCCTGGCTGGCCTTCTAGCAGTCCTTGTCCCCAGGGCAGACATGCTTCAAAGGACATTAGGGTAAGGGTCAGCTCATGTCCCCAGCTCCCTGCAGGCCCAGTCCTGATGCTCAGGTGGTCTCTGCAGCAACTCCCCCGGCCCACACACATGCGCATGTGCACAGCGTTTCAGCCCCCCACCCCAGCTGGGGCTGGGTCTCCTGGGTTACCTGCCCCCTTACCTGGTTTCTCCAGCTGACTCCGGATGTAGCTAAGGGCAGAGAGCGCTGCCTGCTGTTTGGCCTCCTTCTTGCTGTTGGCAGTGCCCGCAGGGCAGGCCACCCCATCCAGTTCCACGCACACAGAGAAGGGGAAGCAGGGGTCTAGAGAAGGGGGCGTGAAGTGGTGCCCTGCACTTCATGCTCATCGTGGACCCTTTCTAGGAGGGCCAGGATGACATCTGCCCCACCCAAGCCACAGGGGCTCTCAGCTGTGCTTCCTCCTGACTGAGGATGGCCAGGATGACAAGGAGACAGACTGCCGACTCCTGCACCAGGCACAGCAGGTGCTTTGGTGTGCCAGGCCCATCCTCACGCAGAAAATCCTCACAAGCCCCTCTGAAATAGGTCCGTAAGATCCTATTTTACAAAGGGGCACACTAAGGACAGGCAGCGTACCAGGCAGTGCCGGGACCCAAATCCAGGGCCCTGCTGTTCTCAAGATGACGACCTTGAGTATACCGCACCACCTCTGCCTTGCCCCAAACACACGGCTCTATTTCTCGTCTACATTTGTTCAGATTGTTCAGAAAAAATTAACGTGAATATTTATATGTAAATAAATATATAGAAGGGAGAGAAAGACATACACAAAGCAAAGGTGGCAAATATTACATGGGGAATCTGGGTGAAGAGTTTATGGGAGTGCTTTTACACAATTCCTTGAAATTGTGTCAAAATAGAAAATAAAAATAAATGACTAAAAACTGCACCTACTCATGTAAACAGTGGGAAGGGTGCCTTCAGCAGAAGAGCGGCACGCTATAACCTTGTGGGTTAGCTCAGGCTCTGAAAAATGACTGCCTGGGGTCACACTGCCATGCAGGCAGCTGCAACCTCTCTGGCCTGTCTTCCCATCTGTAGAATGGTGGTAACAGAATTGTGCTTCCCTTAAGGAATAGTTGTGAGGACTGAATGAGTTAATGTGCCTGAAGCCCATCATCCAGAGCTCATGTGTGCTAGCTACGATCATCTGTAATGAATCTATTTTCTGATTTTCTGTATTCCTGATGCTCTGGCATTTGAGCCATCGATCCTGTGCAGACCGCCCCTCCCAGGTCTACCAAATTCCTGGAGTTAACGAATGACTACCCTGCAAGCATGCCTTTGACATAGAAACCAACCAATCTAGAGCTCACACCCTAACCATCAAACGCTCACTCAAGCCAATATTCCTCAAACCCTAAGTCACCCTGGGGCCAGGTATTAGACAACTAGGGGCCACCCCAAGGCCCCCTAAATTTACTCAATGCCTTGCCTTCCTCAATCCTAAGCTTACTCATTCTACCTACATTGCCTCAACTGTTCTTTTCCAAGAAAACCCCAATAAAGGCTCTGGGCCCTGCTCTCCCCTCCCTCTTCTGCCTCCTGACCCACCCTGGTCTCTTCCCATGTGGCCCTGAATAGCGAGCTGTGCCTCCGGTTTTAAGGGATCTGTGACTATTTACTTATTCCTTCATGACAGCCATTTCCATGTCTGCTGTCCTGCTACACCAGATGAAAGCAAATCCCAACACACATTAAATATACATTCTCTCTTTTTGAGCTGTTCATTCAGGGTTCTCTTAGGTAATTTTACAAAAGGTCCCAACAGCTTAAGGAATGGTTTTCTTGCTATTTCCTTAGAAACTAGGAATGCACTGGCTTAAGGTTGGGAACCTGAATTTGGGACCTGGTGTATCGCGGTGTGTGTCTGTGTCTGAGTCGGGAGTGTATGTGTGTGTGTGTGGGGGGGGAGTGCAGGCGGGATACACTGAGGAAGAGGAAAGGATATGGTAATGATTATATCTCTATGCCGTGTTCTCATTATCAAACTGTGTTTGATAATGTATTTAAGTCAGGGGCTGGCCCTCACTCAGGTATCTCCAATGCTTGACCGGCAACTGTTATTACATTGTAATTGGTCTTCAAAACAAAGCATGACAAAAGGGTCAGTAGCTTGGGGCATGTCCTTTAACCTCTGGGGGCTTCAGATGGGGATAATGTTCACCCGGCGGTGGCCAGCCACAGTTAGATGACCGCTGTAGCTAGAAGTCCTAACATCACAGCAGGGTCTGTCTGCCTCAGGGCCCCAGGCTCAGGCCTACTTCCTGGTCCCCAGTTTCATCTGGGTTAGCCGGGAACAGGCTGCCGTCCCGCTCCCAGGGCCTCACCTGCCGTCTTGTCCTCTCGGAAGATCAGGGAGATGCCAAGACTGGCCGCGTACTTGGTGAGCAAGGTCACCGCCTCCGCGGGAGGCGGGTCTTTGAGCTGTAGGCCCAGATGTCTGGCCGCCTTCGGGACGTCCCCGGCAGGCCCGACAGAGACCCTCGGGGACTGCCCCGTCTGTTCCCCCAAGTTTTCCTGTGCTTGAGCTGCCCCCGGGACCCTGACTCCGGCCCCCGCCGGGGGCCCACTGTCCCCCGCGGCAGCCGAGGCCAGAGGCTGCCCACCCCCCTCATTGTTCACCGTGCTGGAGGCAGGCGCTGGCTCCAAGGAGTTTGGGCCCTGGCTGGCAGAAGGGCGCCAGGGGCTGGGCCGGGGGCTGATCTGCAGTGAAGCCGCCAGGCGGTGTCTCCTGCGGCCGCTGTCAGCAGCGCCTGGGGCCGTACTGGCCGCTGAAGCCATGGCTGAACGTGAGGACCAGAGCGGACAGCGGATAGGGCCGATCCTAATCTTGCGCCGCCCGTGCCGTTTTACACGCGCCAGCTGGCTTCCGCGTGGGGAGCACGTGGTGCATCCTACAGCACGTTGCGAGCTCCGCTCTCCGCATCGCTGCTGGCAATGAGAGCCCGCGGAGGTGTGGCAAACCGTGCTCCCAACCAATGGGAAGGCCCGTCTCCTGGACGGCCGCAGCCGGGATGTGGACAGAGTGGACATCCCACTTCAGGTGCGGAGTTTCGGGCACCGGGATTAGAGGGGGATCTACCACCAGCCTCTTGGTCCTCAGGTGGTTCTGGGGAAGCAAGTCCAGCATGTCATCTGGCTTCCGCAACAAGGCTGCCCCCAAACCACAGCCATCCCAGCAGCCTACCCCTAGCCGCTTAGCTGAGCTGGGGAATTCTCATCCAATAAATGAAGGTGTTCTCAATTGAAACAATCCCACAGCATCTTTAGGATTTACGTTTAAAAACTGTAAACTGTACGCCTTCCTGAAGCCAACTCGAAATGCTCTCTAGCCAAAATTAAACATTTGGTGCTCTGCCCTTTTTTTCTTCAGGCGGGATTTTGAGTTGGCTCATAAAAATACCACAAGACAACCATTCTTTAAAATGAGGGACTAGGAATGAAGGAGAAATAACAAAAATAAGATGAAATTAGGGATAAGGGCAATTGACATATGGCCTGCTGTGCTGCAGCACATATTTGCTTGAAGGGGGCCACAAATTTAACCAAGTCTTATAGGAGCCAGTGATGGGAAAAACATGACCAATTACTCAGTTCACAGTCTGTAAGACCCATCCCATTGTTGCTGCAAATACTGCCTTTGGGTCTGACAATGCTAACCAGAATTGCTGCAGTGTGTAATCTGGGACATATACTGAGCAGGTGGTGGAACCAGGAATGTTTAACTTGGGAAGAGTAGATGTGGCAGGAAGAGTAGATTCAACCTCCCAAACGTTTCAAGGGTTGGCACCAGGAAGAACAATTCTGGTTTTCAGGTGTAGTTCAAGAACAAAATTAGGCCCAGTAGACAGAACACCAGCAGCACAGCAGGTGTTCAGAAGTGGAATGATGGCAGCCCATATCCACAAAGAGACGTGAACAGATTTGTGAAACCCAGAAAGGTCACCAACAGGAAATTGCATAAACAAATGGTGGTAGAGTCAAAGAGTGAACTATTACTCAGTAATAATAAAAGAAAGAAAGAAAGAAAGAAAGAAAGAAAGAAAGAAAGAAAGAAAGAAAGAAAGAGAGAAAGAAAGAAAGAAGCTACTGCACAACATAGGTAAATCTCATAGGCAATGTTGAATGTGATAAAAGACGAAGTGGAACTTTAAGCCCACATAATCAGTCCAGAGGGTCTATGGGAGGAGCTAGGGTTTATAGAAATTCTTGCCCTCTATGTAATTGCAAGAATTCTACACATGAGAACCCTACATGAAGAACTCTATGTTTATATTAAAGCTCCATGGTTCTAATTAACCCTTCCATTAACTTCCTTTTCCCTTCTATAAATACTCCTTCATCTTGGCATGCAGGCCAGAGTGTGCATGTCACTTGCCATGTCTGCATGCGCTGGGTTACAACCCTTCTTTTTCCCAAATCTATTTTTGGTGATGAAACACCTAGTCGATATTATTTTTCAGTCGACAAATGAAAGGAACCAGACTAAAAGGAGTACCTTCTGCATGATTGTATTTATATAAAGTTCTTGAACTGACAAAATTTCTTTTTTATTGTTAGTTTCAGGTGTACAGAACAATGCAATAGTTATCCTTTTCACCCTTCACACAGAAACAACCTCCCTCCCCCGTCTACTGCCCTCCCACCCCCGATATCATACTTATCTATTACAATTCCATTGACTCCATTCCCACACTCTACTCCACGTCCCGTGACTATATGTATAAATAATTATAGTTGACATACAATATTATTCAACATCAGCTTCAGAAATGCAGTGCGGTACTCAGACCTCTACACAGACTATGAAGTGGTCTCCCTAACAAGAGGTGAGTCCATCTTGCCCCTTAAAAATATTTACCACATTATTGATTATATTTCCCAGATTGTCTTTTCTACCACTGAGGTTGAACTGGCAAAATTAATTTATGGTGATAAGAGTCAGAATCGTGGTTATTTTTTGAAGGGGGTATTGACTGGGAAATGGCACCAGGGAATTTTCTGGAGCGATGGAAATGTTCTCTGTCTTGAGCTGGGTAGTGGTTGTGTAAGTTTATATGTATGTAAAAACTCAATGAGCTGTACACTGAAGATGTGTGCACTTTACTGCATGTTAAGAAATATATCAGTAACAAAAGGAAACATAACAGCTTGTTTAGAAGAAGGAAAGAAGGAAGAAAGGGAATTGACATCCCAGTGCAGAAGCTGGATGGGTGTCTCTTAAGCATGGCAAGTGAAATAATAGTTCCTCAAAGGTGTTCAGGTCCTGATCCCCATGGCCTGTGAATATGTTGCATCATATGGCAAGAGGGAACTAAGGTTGCAGATGGAATTAAGGTTTCTAATCAGCTGAATTTAAGATAGGGAAATTATCCTGGGTTATCTAGGTAGGTCCAATGTAATCACAAGCATCCTGAGGAAGAGAGACAGAGAGTCAGAATCAGAAGTGGTATCATGAGAAAGCCTCAACTGGCCATTGCTGGCTTTAAAGATGGAAGGGGACCATGAATCAAGGAATTCAGGCAGCTTTCAGAAGCTGAAAAAGGCAAAACAAAACAGAACAAAACAAAACATGATTCTCCCTTGGAGCCTTCAGAAAAGAACACAACCCTGCTAACACCTGGATTTTAGCCCAATGAGACCTCCATTTCAGGCTTCTGACCTCCAGAATTGTATGATATTGGGTTGTTTTAAGCCACTCAGTTTGTGGTAATTTGTTACAGCAGCAAAAAGAAACTAATATAGTCTTCAATTTTTTTGTATACATACCCATAAAATAATTTTTAAAAACTATCCCAAATATTTTAGTCACAAGTTTAAATAATTATAAAAAGAGCAATCTTTAACTTATTATATATTATAATAATCCTTCCAATATATTTTACCAAAACCATAGAGCTGTAGACCGAGCCTATTCCATTTATGAAAAATGCTCTCCAAATGATCTAACTGGCAAAGCCTACCCTCATAGTCAAACCACTCACCTAAATCAGACTTACTTTTTATCAGAAATAGTCTGACTTTATTTCTTCAACTTAAATAAATGTGTTGATGCTTTCTCAAAAGAACCGTCTCATTTCATTGATTCAAATGTTTATCAAGCATCTACTCTTCTAGTTGTTTGGGCTACATTGGTGACCAGCACAGACAGAAGAATTCCCACCCTCCTAGAGTGACTTCTAAATTCTATTTCTGAGATAGGTAGCTGGGAAGGCACTTAGCCTAACCAAGAAGTTAAAGTCTCAGTGAGATAGTGTCACAGCCAGCAATGTTTTCTTCTTCTTTCTGTTTTTAAAAGACTCTTTAGTGAAGTATAACATAGTATGTACAGAAAAGTGTACAAATCTTTTGATGAATTTTCACATACTGAACATACCCATGTAACCAGTATGCAGATGAACAAAATATTGTCAGCCCCCAAAATTCCCCTTCCTGCACCCTTCCATCATTACTTCTTACTGAACCTGCTTTTCATAGTCTTCTAGGGACTCTCTTGTAGGAATCCAGGTTTTGGAATCGCTCCCCCTTGTTCAGTGCCCATCTTGGGCACAAAGTGGGGGGAAAAGCGATTGTGAAAGGGGAGATTCCAAAAGAGAGCCATATCTGAATCCAAGCATCTCCCAGATAAAAACTATGTATTGTGATGGAAGCCAAGATTTTGGAAATTGATTCTTTAAATGGTTCTCCAAGTGTGGTGCCTGGACCAGAAACATGAGCATCACCTGGGAACTCATTAGAAATGCAAATTCTTGGATCCATCCCAGATCTATTAATACTAAACCAGAAACTCTCCGGTGGGGCCCAACAGGCTGTTTTAACAAGCCCTCTAGGGGATTCTGATGCACGATCAAGTTTGAGAGCTACTAGGTTAAGATAATTGCACAATACTTAAAGCTTGGCCCCTAAGCAAGCAGAATCATCATCATCTGGGAATTTAGCAACTCAAATTATCAGGCCCCACCCCAGCCTCCCTGAATCAGGAACTATGTTTTAACATGCCCTCCAGGTGATGTTGATGCACGCCATAATTTGAGAATCAATGCCTAAAGCTATGCTTGCCTGACCAGTGGGGAAACCTCATGCATCCCCAAGGTTACCTGTACACTTATATGTAAAGCCTGCTTCATAGGACATAAGGACAACCGTAAAGGTTCCTACTGACTAATACAGTGCCTAGCTCATAGTAGGTGCTCAGTGTTTGCTGAGTGAATAAATTTACTACTCAAAAGAACGCTGCAAAATAGGACGTTAAGCAGAGGTGGAATTCGAAATGTCCTCAACATTGCCTGCACCACTGGGACTTGAGATTTTATTTCTACTGCCCACAGCACCGCCTCCACGCCCATTTCCCCTCCTCCCGGAAGGTGGCGCTCTGGGGCGCCCGTGAGGCCAGGCTGGGAGGCGGGACTTCCTGCCTTCGAGGGAGCACTTCCGGCCAGGCCCGGAAGACCGTTAATTACGGTTGTGAGGTTGATTCATCGGGGTTTGCTGGAGGTCGGGTGTCGCTTTGGGCGCCCTCGTGTCACGAGGGACAGGCGAGCGTCACGTGGAGGTCCATTTCCCAGACGAGCACGCGAGGCCCGGGCTACGTAAGTGCGTGCGCCCTGCGGACGGCAGGAAGAGGGGTCCCGGGGCCGGGAAGAGAGCTCCGGTCTGCCCTCTGCGCGGGTCCACGGGCCCCAAGCTGTCTGGTACACAGCGTTTGATGAGAGTCCTTTGATCTTGAAAGTCCAGGGCCTGGAGGTGGAAGTGGGAAGAGGTGAATAGGGAGGACGTGGCCGAGTAGATAGATGTATGAGGGGAGGGACCGTCCGGATCCCTTCACCCATCTCCTGCGTGTCCGGCGTGGCAGTAACGCAGCCTTCGAGGCCTGGAGAGCCTCAGGTGAGGCTGGGAAGTTGAGGTTGCCTTGTCTAGGGGCTTTTCTGAGGTCGTGGGCTCCACCAACATCCTCAGACGGCCTGGGTTTGTTTGAGGCTGTTTGATTCCTTTTTCCTCATGTTACCGGCTCAGGGGTCCTTGCCCTTCTCCGGATAGACATCAAGGGAGTGGATGCATGGGTTTGGATTTATGGCAGGTCCGTCCCCCTGGGCCTCTCATAGTACCCTATGCTAGAGCAAACTGTGGCCCTGAACCATTGCCTGGCCTCTGCCCGTAGGCTGCAGGCACTGAAACGGGTTACACAGCGGGACAAGAAAAAGGAAAAAGAGAGTGGGCGAAAGTTTTGCGGAGAGAAAGGTTTATTAAAGCGAAAGTTGGATGCACCACAGAAGCACACTCCAAAAGAGAATGGATGTGGCTCATGGAGGTTTACAGGTCCAGCGGTCTTATAGGCGCTTGGGGTTGGAGGCCACTCCCTTCTTCTTTTCTTTCTCCTTCCCCAAAGTATGTTGAGATGGGCAGTGTACCTACGTGCTATTTTATGCATACCATGTCTCATTAGCATCTTAAATCTCCGCCCAGGAGAGTGTTTTTTATCATTATAATGAGGGAAAGTTAACTATTGAACAGCTCTTTTAACTAATGTGCACGCGCAACTTTAGACACTTTTCCTGAGCCTGCTTATCTCTCCTGTGATTATGGCTCTGTCGTTCATTGTTGCTTATTGGCCAGGAGATGTGGCTCAAGGTTGCTCTTCCCAGGTGCAGGTTCCGGCTATGTGATCCACAGACTACACTGTTGTTCATTCATTCCTGGATTTGTTCCTTCAGCTTGCGGGCACTGATTGTTACCATGTAGCAAATACCAATGATTGTTACCATGTAGCAAATACCAAGGCCCTGGGGATCAATAAAGCCCCTTTTCCATGGGTTGGCGGAACTGGGAGAGGCTTCCTGACTGGAAACCTGAAGGACGAGTTGGATTTTGTGGGTGGGTAGGAAGGACACTGGCAATCCTTTTAAGCAGAGAGATAGTGTGCAGAGGCCCTGTGGTGAAAAGCCTGGTGAGGAAGCGCCTAGAGGAGGTGAGTGTGATTGGAGCCCAGGCACAAGGGAGAAGCTGGAGACGTACGTGTGCGCGTGCGCGCTGATTTATCAGGGATGCAGCCGCTTCAGAGGCTTGGGTGCTTCTTCGCCACAATCGGTACAGTCAGTCCATGGAAGCCAGTGTTTTTCACAAGGACTCCCTGAGCAGCTCCTTGATTCCGGCCACTGCCCTCTCTGGTCATGGTAAAGAGAACGACAGCAGCAGCCAGGCACCAGTAACCCAGGAATGAAAGAGATACAGCCCCTGCCCTCGGAGAACTTGCAGTTTAGCAGAAGAGAGAAGACTATACATAGAAGCCACAATCAGAATAAGGCTGACTTGCTGGAGAAACATTTATTCATGTGACAAGTATTGACTGGTATTTGCTTGTGATGGGCACTTTGCATGGTCCTGAGGGTACATGGATGTACAGAGCTTACAGAATAAACTGATCAAATGCAGCAGCAGTTCCAAGGGAAAAGATTTGTGCATACCGAGACCCTAATGCTGGTGTTTGCTTTGGGATGCACAGGAGAGTGGTGGTGCAGAACTTGGACTGTATTGGATGGGGAAGCTCTTGGCCTTGGGCAAGTGGCTCCTTCCTGAGCCTCAATTTCCTAAACCCCAAAATAGGGAGAATAGAAGACAAAAACATGTAGTACTGTGTCTGGCAGATGTTTACACTCAGTAAGTGAGCACCGCTACTATGTTTGCTGTTAATAAAAAAAGACGGATGGTGTGGCTACTTATACTTCTAGAGCACTTTGTATGTAGCAAAGCCCTTTCACTAAATTTATTTTTATTCAACACATAGTGCATTTTCTGGAAGGTACTATACTTGACAGAGTGGTATGACAGAGAACTAAGACTCAGTCCCTGGCTTTGGGGAACCTGAGTTAGTCTTGGGAGTGTAGCCTGGAGTGTAGGGCATGTAGCTTACAAATATGTGATTATAATATCTAAGAGCTATGATGGAAGCTGACCCCTTGCCACCTGTCTTTATCCCCTCCCACTCTCCTCGTTCATTCTATGGCCTCCTAGTTGTTTCTCAAACGCTTCCTGCCCTAGGACTTTTGTACTTGCTGTTCACATTCGGCCAGGAACCCTCTTCCCAGTTGTCTGTGTGTGGTTCCCTTCCTCATTAGGTTCAGGCCATGCCAAAAGCCACCTTCTCAACGAGGCTTTCCCTGGCTGCCATTGCAAAAACCATACCCTCAGCCTATCTCCATCCTCTCCCTCATGGTTGGTTGGTTGGTTTTGATATAGCACTTACTACTGTCTCGCAATAGACTGCATACTCATTTTTTCTTTATTATCTGCTCCTTCAAAGAAAGTCTACTCCTCTGAGGGCACTTTTCACTCTGGAGGCCATTGGTCAAATTCAGGCCTTTGAGGAGGCCACTGTGACATATTCTTTTTTTTTTTTTAAAGATTTTTATTGGGGAATTGGGGGGATGGGAACAGCGCTGGGGAATTGGGGGAAGGGGAACAGACAAGTTGCTGTCGTTTTGTTCTTCGGTCTAGTTGTGGAGGGCGTTGCTTCACTGGCCCAAGTTGGCACCATCATTGCGCTCTTCCCGGGCGAGGCAGATCAGTCGCCGACTTCTGGACGGCTGCTCACTGCGGCTGCTGGCCACTCACGCTGGCTGCTGGCTACACACAGTAGCCCATGGCAACCCACTGCCACAGGGGCTGCAGCCTACGCTGTCGCCGGCGACTCATGGCAGCCCAGCTCCAGGTTGAGCTGTTGTTCAGCATCTTAGCTGTAGAGGGCAGTGTCACTGGCCCTCATCTGTGGGATCCGAACCGGGGCCCTCTGGCGTCCCAAGCCAGCTCTTAACCATCGTGCCCTCGGCCGGCCCTGTGACATGGTTCTTACTTTCCAGGATGGACTTCCCCAGCTCCCTTCGCCCCACATTGTTTATGACTGGCCCACTTGGTCTGAGCGATGTCCCTGACATGTCCTTCATGTGCAGCTGGAGAGATGCACTGACCCTGCCAGAGTCCCTGCAGAATTCCGAGGTAAGGAGGGCAGGGAGAGCCCTGGCAGCTCGGGTGGGTGCCTTCACTCGGCCCCATTTTCTAGCATTCACATCAGTTGGCAGGAGTACAGCGTGGTGTGTCTGCTAAGACACATTTCAAGCCAGAATGCCCTCCTTTGGGGTCCGTGGGACAGCCTACCATCCACAGAGTGTTTAGGGAGCTGAGTAACGAGTTGGCTTGCTCTTTCCTACCTACCTCTCTCTCCCCCAGCCTTTGTTCAACAGCTACTCCTTGAACAGCTCGTACAGCATGCTAGATACCTCCCTAGACCCTGGGAATCCAGCAAGAATGGGTTGGGTACAGTCCACCCTGTGGAACTTAGAGTTAGGGTGAGTGAGAATAGACAAGTAGACAGACCAAAGGACAAAATCAGTACAAATGTGATAATAGCTTTGAGCAGAAACCAAAAGCATTCTGAAACAGCACAGTGGGGGTGAGGTGGGAGGTGAGGGGAGGGGAGATCTCCAGATCTCCTGGGACAGGAAGGAAGCTGGAAGCCTAAGCCTAAAGCTGCTGCTTGGAGACAGGCTGGCTAAGGATTAGCCAGGCAAAGGCAGGTGGGTGAGAAAATTAAAAGAGACAGTGGTGGGGGCGGGGCTGGGAGAGGAACCAGGTGGACTGTGAGGCTTCCTTGATAAGGAAGGGCTTAAGTCAAGTTGCCCCCCTCTGGAAGCCTGGCCTGCTGGCTCTTCCGTCTTCTCTTGTTTGAGCTTAGCCATCCACAGCCCTGCAGTGGGGAGTGTAGTGGCCTGTGGGTGCCCCGAATAAGTGACCAAAGGGTGTCCTGAGTGCAAATGAGAATCAGGTGGGATTTGGGTCAGCCAGTAATGGTGCGGGGGGCTCCTTCGAGAGCCAGTGCAGCCTGGAGGTCGAAAGCACACACTGGGATCAGACTGCCTGGGTTCAAACCCAGCCCTTCTCTTTACTGGGTGTCACCTGGGGCAAGTGACAGCCTCTCTCTGCCCCCATTTCTTCATCAGTAAATTGACGATGACTGTTGTACCAACTTGGCAGGCTCCTTGTGAGGATGGAATGATTTAGTGAAAGACAAGTGCTGGCGATAGCACCTGTCCCAGAAGCACACTCACTGTTGCATTGTTGTGTTTCTACAGAATGGGGCGCTGCACTTGGCAAAGGGCCTGCTCTGGGAGCCAGACACCCCTGGTCCCCTTCCCGTGCTGCCACCTGGTCCTGGTAAGGGTCTTGATCCTCAGGCCCCCTTCTAACCTGCTGCCCCGTCGCTTCTCTCCCCGAATCCACCCATCCTGAGACTTTCCCTCCCCCTACACTCCACCCCCAGACCCCTTGGGTACCTCCAGTCCCCTGGGATACATGGCCCCACTTCTGAGCCCTTCCCAGTCCTCGGGACAGACCCTTTCCCCAACCTCACTCTTCCCTCAGATCCCTGGGACCCCGGCCTGACTGCTCAGGACCTGCTTTTCCGGGGAGGTCCCAAGTTCCTGCGGCAGCCCCGACCTGTGCTGGATGTTACTGAACAGGTGAGTGGCCCCACGATGGAGTGGACAGTGCTGTGTGGCTGGGGCCTTGCTTAGTGACCTAGCCTCCTCTCCCGCAGCTCAGCTGGTTCCTGTGGGACCATGGGGACATAGCCTTTGCACCCCTGGGGAAGCTGATGCTGGAGAATTTCAAGCTGGAGGGAGCGAGAGTGAGTAACCCTGGCCGGCCAGAGCGGGGCTGCCACTTCATGTCGGGATGAACCCTAGGGTGTGCGAGCTTGACAAGGCCTTTCCACGCAGAGCCGCTCCAAGAAGAAGACAGTGGTCAGTGTGAAGAGGCTACTCCAGGACCTCGGTGGACACCAGCCCTGGGGGCAAGTGTCTAGTGAGAAAGGATGGGGTGGGCAGGCCTAGCTGGTGGTGGTGGGGATGTGGACGTTGCTTGGACACGGATCCAGGTTTCCATCACAGTGCTCTCTACCTCATGCAGTCATGAGCCATATTTACTCATGTGAAACACCCAACTCCACTAGCCTAAGGGGAAAAGGGAATTTAAATTCATGGGCTGCAGGCAAGGCTGTATCCAGGTTTTCAAATGTTTAGAATAGGGCTCTGTTTTTCTTCAGTTTCTCACCCACTTGCCTCTGCCTGGCTTGATTCCTAGATGGTTTCCAAGCGCAGCAAGATGGGTTGTGATTCCAGGAACGAGCCAGTGTCTTTTCCTGGGGCACTAGCCGAAGTCCTGGGAAGGGTGTCATTAGCTTGGCTTGGGTGTCGTGCCCAGCTGTGAGCCAGTCATGTGGCCAGGGGTGATGGAATACTCTGAGTGGCCGGGTCTGGGTCATGTGACTAACCCCCAGGGCATGGGAATAGGGTGGGGTGGTTTCCAAAAGGAAGAAATTCTGGGTAGATTAAAGATGTGTGTACTGCACCTGGCCATCCTGGGACTGGTACCCAGTCCTCCTCACTGTCACTGTCACTGCCACAGCCTGACCCTCCTGCCATCCTCTTGTCCCCAGGTGTCCCTGGGCTTACCTCAGCAGCCGACAGCGCCGGTTCTCCATCCTCGGGGGCCCGATCCTGGGCAAGTCAGTGGCAAACCTCCTGGGAGAGCTGCTGCACGAGGAGCTGGCAATGCGGTGGCAGCAGCTGCTCCTGGATGATGCCTTTACCGGAGGTGCATTGGCCTGGCTGCCTGGAAGGATGCCCCGGGTTGGGCAGCTGGTCTACCCTGCAGGAGGCACCCTGGACAGACTATGTATCCTTTCTCACTTGGCAGGATTCCAGCTGGCGCCCTCTGGTGGACGAAGTGCTCTTGGCATGGTCCCGGGGAAGGGCAGGAATTAGGGGGGAAAGAGGGGCTTGCAGTGACTATGCACTTATCCTTAGCAAGAGGCTCAGATTTCCAAGAAGTCCGTCTAACCCCAGGCGGTGACCCTCGGCTCCTTGGGGACCCTGGCCACATCCAGCTCCGGGGACCTGTCCGGCAGGTGGTGACCCGCACCGTGCAGGGAGAATGTAAGGCCCTTAGACACCTGCTTCCCTTGCTGACTGACCTGCTGCCTGACCCTGACCCGCTCCATCTCCTCATCAGCTCTGCTGGCTGTCCGCTCTGACTACCACTGTGCCCTGTGGAAGGTCAGCAAGCAGGGGCAGCCAGCCCCTCTCCAAGTGCTGCAGGTCGAGAAGGGGGCCACAGGGATCAACCTCAGGTGAGGGGGCTGAACTGGGCTGGTCGGCAAGGGGTAGGCATGGGAGAAGGGAGCGGCCCAACATTAATCACACTTGTGCCCTGTAGCCCTCACCTACCCGGGGAGCTGGCCATCTGCAGCCGTTCGGGAGCCATCTGTCTATGGACGCCCCAGGATGGGTAATGCTCCTTTCCCCCAAAACACTCCATCCTCACAAATGGCTCCCCTCGAACTATGGCCTGCACTTCCCACCCCACACCTCCCGTCTCTCCAAGGCTTCGGCAAATCTACAAGGACCCTGAGACCCTTGTGTTCCGGGACCCCTCTCCCTGGCGCTGGGCAGACTTCACAGCCCACCCTCGGGTGCTGACTGTGGGTGACCGCACCGGAGTGAAAATTATTGACACTCAGGTGAGGGAGTGGGGACTGTCACAGGCCCAGCATTGGGACAGAGCAGATACCCAGGGTGGGGGCTGGGGTGGGGG
>NW_017731369.1:4555764-4559354 GCF_001890085.2 Hipposideros armiger | reverse complement strand
TGTACAAGAAAGACCCAAGGGAGTAGAGCATTCTGTCCTTGGAAAGTTGGGCCTCGGGACGGACACCCTTGGCCAGCTGTTTCTGAGCCCCAAAGTCATGGCGAGCTCTACAGTCATGTCTACACTCCTTTCCCACCCTCTGCCGGGTCTCCACGCCGCACTGCCCCTGCCCACTCTGTTCTGGCTACACCAACACCCTCCCGGGGTCCTGAATGGGCTCATCTCTGAGCCTTGGCCTCAGGCTGGCATAAGCCTAACCCGCCACCTGGACTTAGTCCCTGTGGAGGTCAGGCCCCATGGGAACTGGTCTTGTGTCTGTTCCACCCCTCAATGGTGAACACAGGTAGTCTTACACTTCCCTCTCCCTAAGGGCCTGGGTCTGGCAGACACGAATGCTCAGTAATGCTGGGGGGAGGAGGGTCAGATCACATTGGGAGAACTCCCCCATTGTGCCTCATACACTCCTCCCCCCATCTTTCCTTCCCTCTCTCTGTGTTGCTCTAGTTTAGATATTCATAGGATGAACATATAAATACATCAGAAGGGCAGGACAATGTCAGGTAATGAGGTAAGTACATAGTTTTTAAAAACCAGAGTTAAAATATGTTCAAGAAAACCCAAGTGGTTAATCCTAAAACCTGGAAGAAGTGAGCAACAGCTAACAGCTGCATTTCCTTTCAAAAGGTGAAACTATAGGGGGTGTATGATGCTCTAAGCACAAACAGCACTTGGCTTTCGAATTTAAGGAGATGCAATGTGAGTGACAAGATGGGAAGTAAAATTGGCATTATGCTGACTGGGAATGCTTGGGTTATAACCTTGTCCTGGTCTTCCAGCAAGTCGCCTGCATCAACATCTTCCAAGTCAGGTAGGTCCTGAAAGAGCAAATGAGCCCGTGTCACCAGGAGGGCGCTCACACTCTGACCATTGGAGAGGCCAGACGGATGCATCCACAGCCAAGGAAGCCTGAGCTCTACGCAAGCAGAGCGTGAAGTGGAAACCAGGAATGACGCACACCCCTCAGGCAGCCCCACACGCAACACACGCCCGCTGCCACTGCAAGTATCGATCTCATCAGTGAATGAGATTTGAAAGGTGTGACATGTTTGAGGAATTTCCACATCTTTCTCCACTTGACTTTGTCATAGGAGATACAGCCAGGTTACCTGGGAGGGGCGGGGAACATGAAGGGGCCCAAACCAAATGCACCTTTTATGTACAAATAAGTCTCAGGACTCTGATATAAAGTGAGTATATTTTGGACCGCCACAAAACTAAAAGGACTTTTGTGTTTTTTTGTTTTGTTTTTTAGCTGAGCCATCCTGCCTGAGCTGTTGGCAGCTCAGCTCGGGCCATGAATCAAACCGATGACCCTGTTGCTCAGAGCTCACACTCTTGAATGAACTCTTAACCAACTGAGCCACTCGGCCGGCNTTCCTTCTTGGTCCCCTAGTTCTCGCTCTATCTGATGGATGAGCGTCTCCCCTTGGTGCCCATGCTGAAATGGGACCACAGCCTTCCCTCCGCTCCCCTGCTGGCCCGGCTGCTGCCTCCACCCCGCCCCGGCTACCCAAGGCCGCTGCTTCTGGGGGGCCAGGGCGGGCAGCTGCAGCTGCTGCACATCACAGGTGAGGGTCCGAATGAGGGCGGGAGGGACGTGGAAAGATGGGCAGGGCTGGACCCTGGACAGGGTCTGAGCTGTCTGTCTTTCCTCCAGGGGAGGGGGCTTCCATGCCCCGGCTGGCAGGGCCCCCCCAGTCTCTCCCTTCCAGGAGCAACTGCCTCTCCGCATTCCCCCTGCTAGAGCCCAAGAGTCAGTGGCGGCTGCAGGAGCGTCTGCAAGCACCAACCATAGGTGTGCTTGGGTGAGGGAGTGAGTTTGGGGGACTGCACCTCCACTAGGCCTTGGGGGTCACTGTTCTTCCCGTCTCCAGGTCTGGCCGCCACCATCCCACCCTCTGCCTCCACACCAGTCCTGTCGCTTTTCCAGCTCTCAGCAGCTGGGGATGTCTTCCACCAGCACCTCCACCTCCAGGAAGATTCCGGGCCCCCTGGTGATCCTGGGCCCAACTCGCATGCCCCCACAGCTTCCTGGAGCCCCCAGGCCACTGCTTGCTGCCGCAGGTGGCTGAAAGCCCTGCTGGAGGTGCCCCCGACTCCCCCTGTGTGGGCCGCACCCACTTTTTCCCACCGCCGTCTGCTGGGCTTCAAGGAGCAGCAGAAGGTTGAGGGGAAAGTGCCAGAGGGCCTCCGGGCAGCCATGGCCAAAGGGCAGCTAGTGCAGCAGAGGGACCTAGGCTCGCTCCTCATGGCAGAGCCACCTCCTGCCCCTGAGCCAGGCCCCGAGGACGAGCTCAGTGAGCGGTTGGAGGCAGCCTGGGAAGGCCCGGTGGCTGCCTGGTGGGAGCAGCGGCAGAGCAGGAGCTCGGGGCCCAGGAAGCAGCCCAAGCGGCACAAGCGCCGGATGCAGCTATCCAGTACCTTTTCCTCTCTCAGCGGCCACCTGGACCTCTCAGATGCCACCAGCCCCCCTCACAGCCCAGACGGGACATCTGTTGTGTCCAGGCCTCGGCCCCCAGTGACCCCGCCCTCCCAGGAGTTGACCCAGGAGCAGTGGGCCCAGTGCGTCCCCTCAGAGCGGCAGCAGACCCTCCGGGACTATATGGCCAAGCTACCACTTCAAGGGGACACCCCAGGAAATGCCTCTGCATCCCCCTCCCAGACCTCTAGCATCCGAGCCACCCCCTCCAGGCAGCGGACCCTCCGGGACTTCACTGCCAAGCTCTCACTCCAAAGTGACACCCCGGGAGATGCTTTTGTGTCTTCTTCCCAGACCTCCAGCTTCCGGGCCACCCCCTCCACGCAGCGGGCCCTCCGGGACTGCACTGCCAAGCTCTCACTCCAAAGCGACACCCTGGGACATGCCGCTGTGCCCTCTTCCCAGACCTCCAGCCTCCGAGCCACCCCCTCCAGGCAGCAGGGGCCTGCCCTCTCTCAGCCACATCGGAAGAAGCCCCGAATGGGCTTCTGAGGGCCCAGGGAAGCTGCCCACCATCTGTGGGGAGCCCTCGGTCCTGCTCCCTCCAGCTGTGCCTTCCGTAACTGAAACAGGAAATAAAGAGGCAACAGTCTCAGGGTGCAGACCTTTCTGCCTCCTGAAGGCCACCGTGGCTGGGAGACATCCAAAAAAGATTTGGAGCCAAGTCAGAGGAGTGGGAACAACAAAATAGTTTGTCGGTTTGCCTGAAGCTCCCAAAGGCAGGTGGATGACGCCCCAGCCATCCTGTCCTGAAGCTCTGTCATCGGATTCCCTCCAGGAGGCAGTGCTGTGCCTGAAGCACAAGCTCCCTTCAGGGCTGTGGGCTCCACCTCGTGAGCCGTGGCCCCTGTGTCCCCCAGTGACTTTGGGGTAACAGTGCCAGCTCCTCACCGTGGCTGATGACAGTGAAATGAGACACTGAGGAGCTGCTAGTGCTAGCAGCTCCTCAGTGGGCGTCAGCAAGTGCTGTGGGTTAGTTTGTGTGTGTGAAGCCATGATCTAATGTTCTACCATGAGCTAATGTTTCGTAGAGGGAGAAGCTTTGGACCCA
>NW_017731369.1:4543738-4549134 GCF_001890085.2 Hipposideros armiger | reverse complement strand
GGAAGCACCCTGGGAGGACAAGGCATCTGCACACCTCGTCTCTCGGGGACACTCAGCGAACATGGGGAACTGTCAGGGACCAGTAAAGAACTGCCCACAGGGGTGTTCATCAAACCATTGTTTATGATTGCTAAATAAATGGAGCTAAAAGTCCAGGAGAGGGATTGCTTACAACATCCGGACACAGCCATTTAGAAAACAGTGCAGGGGGCCGGCCGAGTGGCTCAGTTGGTTAAGAGCTCACTCATCTGAGCAACTAGTGGTTCGATTCCCGGCCCGAGCTGAGCTGCCGCTGAGCTGCCAACAAGTGGCAGGATGGCTCAGCTATAAAAAAAAAAAAAGAAAGTGCAGGAGGTTCGTAGGAGATGTACTTGGAAGTATTTGGGTTTAAGGGCCACAGTGTCTGCCTTCACTTTCTAATGGTTCAACAGAATAGGAAAGTGTGTTTGTGTATATGTGTGTGTGTAAGCGTTAAAAACCATCTGATCTAGACACAACTGCTTTTCATTTTCCTATGCTTTAAGCTTTTCTGAAAATTTGAAAAGTATACAAATAAAAAGTAGGGGGAAAAACATGCTGTAGGGGAACATTTATTTTATGGAAAATATATTATGCTAATTTAAAAGAGTAGGCAAATATCATTATGCCATTTTTCTACCCTGTTTCCCCAAAAATAAGACCTAGCCGGAAAATAAGCCCTCGCATGATTTTAGGTACCAAAATATGGCACCTTGGCATACTGAATAGTTTAAGCTGAAGAAGTTTGTGGAAAAGGCACCCTTCTCCCTGAAACAGGTAATAAAACCCTCATGTGAGGGGTGCATGCCCTCCATATCCTGGAGGAATCATGCTGTGGTTTATTCTCTGGCTAGGTCTTATTTTCGGGAAAACACGGTAGTTTAAAAAATATGTTACATGCATGAGGAAAAGCCAGGAAATACCCACATGAAATGATGAGTGGCTATTGCTGTAATTATGTTACTTATGCTTTTCTATGTTTCCTATGTGTATGTAGTGTATTCACATTTTGTAATGAGACGAAAAGCAATATGTCATTTAAAAACACACATGGGGACTCTGGCTCTTCTGGGTGTAGAACCGCGAAGGGGGTTCTTACTTGTTAAGGTGCCCTAAGCTCCGTCCCCAGGATCCCACAGGCTCTCGTTGAGGTTGGACCGGGACAGTCTCAGGACTCACTCCCTCACTAGATGCTGCTACCAAATGCTGGCCAGGGGCTCTGGGCACAAGCAGGAGGCTCTGAACCCAGTCTCAGGGCAGTAGATCGGGTGGGGCAGGGAGGGGTGCATTGACGCCAGACCTGAAAGTGGACTTGCAGTAGCCTAGCTCCTTGTAATTTTAATGCCCCTGGCATTCTGGCAGCTAGAATTAAATAATTTAATTCTTAATTAGGCCTTTGTTCACATGTTAACCGTTCTTCTTGCTCAACTCCTTTGTTCTCACAGTATAATTTTGTGTTGCTGATGGGCTGTTTCTTTGTCAAGCAGGAGGAGATAACTTCAGGGTCTCCAGGATAATTTGAGTTTGTTTTGCAGAAGAAAAGAATGTCTCCACAAGGTAGCTGTGACCAGCGGCTGGCGCCCAGGAGTCTGATGTGAAAAAGTGTTATCTGTGACTAAAGAAACACAGACTTCTCTCTCAGGTCCCTGGAATGCTCCCTCCACTCCCTCCCCTTTGAAATTCTTCTGCTGGGTCCCAAACTTGGAAGATGGTCCTTGAACATTTTAGTCCACCGTCTTCCCAGGCTGCCAGCTTCCTGAATAAAGCGAACTTTCCTTTCCACCCAACACTTGTCTCTCGGCTGTTGGCTTTTGGGCGGCAAGCAGCCATATTTGGTCCCCCTCTCCCCAGAAGGTTCTAGAAGGAACCCAGCCCAGCTGACACCTTGACTTTAGCCCAGTGTGACCCGTGTCAGACTTCCAAGCTCCAGAACTGTGGTAAGATACTAAATTTGTGTTGTTTAGACTTCTAAATGTATGGCAACTTGCTATATGGCAGTCATAGAAAACTAATATATCATTTATTTTGGGAAACTGAGGCTATTTTAACAAATTGTGTTTTAATCAGTAGAAGTGGTTTGAAACTGCACATACTTGTTGGGGTTTTTCACGGCCCCTGGCAGCGTGGAGAGGCAAGTGCAACCGGATCTGCAGGTATGTGAGCAAATGGTCCCCAACCCCCACCACATCCCAGAGATGAAAGGCTATGAGTCCGACAGCCTGGATTTCTCATCTAAACAGAGCTCTGGGGACCACCTCGGTCTTGCGCGTACCTTTCTCTTGGCTCGCTTTCTGCCGCCTTCTCTCTGCAGCACGCCGCTTGATCATCGCCAAGGCCTCCAAGCTGTCTGTGATCTTCTTCTGTTCTCTGCTCTCCCACTGACGTCTCTCCTCTTTCTCAGCTGCATACCCTCCCCTAGCCCAGGCCTCTGCACAAGCTCTGTTTAGAAGGATAAATAAAGACACCGAAATCAGGGAGGTTTGAATGTTCACAGGTCAAGGTAAACGCACAACGCACACTCTGACCAAATTTGTTCACTTTCCCCCCAAATCAAGCCAAAGGCACATAGGACATGTGGCTGCAAGGACAGAAGTTAACATATGTACATTTCAATCTTTAAAGTCAAATGGTTTGCAAAGCCTTCTGGATATGATGCCAAAAGCACAAGTGATGAAAAAAAAATAGAGAAATTGGACTCCATCGACATTAAAAATATTTGTAATACAAAAAATTCCATAAACAAAGTAAAAACACAACACAGAATCTGAGAAGGTATTTGCAAATCATATCCCTCATAAAGGACTTGTATCTAGAATATATAAAGAACTTTCACTACTTAATAATACAAATACAACACAATTTAAAAATATGCAAAGCTTAAAAGCATGAGAAGACAAGCCATAGACTGGGGGAAAAGAGATGCAAGAAAGATAATTGAATANACGGTTATACAGTTTACAGCACACATAACCAGGGGAAATGGGTTATGCTTTGAGAACAGGGAACACTGCTGCCCCACACTTGGAGAGGCTGAGAGCATAGGAGAGATGAGTCGTGCGATGGGCACGCGTCCCAGCCAAGGCCCCAGAGTACTCCCAGAAACCGCAGGAAGAAAGGGGAGCCCAGCCCAGGCGGTGACCTGCATCAGCACTGGCTTCTTGTTAGCCCACGGGAAGAGGGGCTGCCTCGGGGTTCAGTCTAAGCCATATTCAATGTCCTCCTGCTCCTCTGCCTCTGGCTCCGCAGCCTCCTTGGGCTCTGTCTCAGACAGCTCTCCATCCTTTTCAGTGTGGTTTCCTAAAGAAGAAAGGTGACGCAGTATTCTTGGGAAGCGTGGTCACCCCCTTATTTCTTCCCATGTGCAGGCCTTGAGTGAACCATGAAAGCTTGTGTTGAGAGAGAAACCTGGACAGTGTTTCTGAGGAGTGTCGGATAAGAGCAGGAATTGTCCAGGTTCAGCAGATGCCCCAATTCGGATCCCCAAGGCAGTTGCTGAACAAATAGCTACAGTTTGCTTGTTATCAGTAAGCACTAGCCAGTTTCCCCCACAAATGCATGTCCCTGGTCATGTGCTTGGGCCCCCAACACCAGCCCGGGCTCCTATTGTCAGTGTGTGTCTTCATTCGTCCCACCCAGCCAGCTGCTCTGGCCACTCTCCGCCTGGTGAGCCTCCCTTCCCTGCCAGCGCCATCTTGCATGTCATCCATCCTGATCCTGGCCCTTCACTGTGAAGGGGCCATACCCTTAGGCCTGCTGCCATCCTCATTTTGTCCCACATTCCCAGCTGTCGTGTCACTGGTCCCCTCCCTCCCTCAGAAGCCTTGGTCTGGAAAGGCCCAGGGGGTGAAAAATGCAAGCTCCCAGCCCTGGTGAACAAGATTGCTGAGATCTGCATGGCCCTAAGTAGCCCAGAGATGCCACCCACCTGGAAATGGGTCAGCTCAGGCCAGCAAGTGGCAGCTTCGAAGAAGCGTAAACTTAGGAACATGATCACAACCATCTGTGGTCGTTGTGAGTGACCGCCTCCAAGAACATGGGCTTCTTAGGGCAAATGCCCAGTTGGCTACCCACCTCTGGGTTTGGGTGGNTTTTTAAATGTTGTATCATTCAACATTCAGATTGCACTTCCCCCTTCAAGCTGTCTGTGTTACTGAGGTTTTTAATCTATGTTAGAATGAATAGTGACGTCAATGAAAAACATACAGAAAAGGAATGACAATATACATGGCGGTCCCGGGTCCAATAATCTTCATATAAAAAGAGCTCTCATGAATCAATAAGACACAGCACTGCCCGAAAAAAGGAAACTGGGAGGAAGTCATGAATGGACGACTCATAGAGGAGGAAACATAAATGCCCAACAAAGATGGAAAACATGACCAACCTCGTCAGCTACCAGGAAATGCAAATTTAAAAGGAGATACCGTCTTCGCTCCTCAGTTCACCTGGCAAAGATTTCTTTTACATGTCAATGTCTGGTGAAGTTATAAACGGTTACAAGCTTTCTAGACAACAGTTAGAAAATATTTATAAGCACCTTCAAAAAGGGCTCAAACCATACTCTTTAGTCCAATCGTACAACTTGTTGAATTCCGTTCTAAGGAAACAATCAGCAATGAAGTCAGAGACTTATATACAAAGATATTTATCAAAGGATTATTAAAAAAAAACCAACCCTATGAATAAGTGCTCAAAAATAGAGAATTTCCTATTATGAACAATTATGTAGCCCGAGACATTTCTAAAGAATATTTAACAATGTGTGAAAATTCTCCAAAATCAGAGTTTCTTTTAAAAAAATTAACAAGCGTACTTCACTGTTGTACATTAAAATATGATCAAAAGGTGTTTCTCTTCCTTACCTGTCCTTTGGGAAAACTGGTCTATCGTCCAGGAATGTTAAGCTTTTTAGTCGCACAGTGATTGTCCTTCGATAGTTAGGGATGAGCCTAGTAACCGGGTTTCCCATCAAATTCAGGACACGCTGGAAGCAGACAGGCAGAACCAAATTAATTACTAAAAAGTGGATGTGATTTAAATATTTCATATGTGCTGTGCTCTAAGAATAAATAAATAAAAACGAAGAGCCAACCTCATCATGTCCCCTATGACTTTATTAGCAAAGCCAGGAGGGTGTCATTGTTTTCGTGTCCTCTGAACTGTCCTGATAACTGGGCAGCCCTTTCTTTTCTTGACCTTCTGGTCGGTTGTCAGTCTCATTGTCCTTTCGGAACAATGGGGTGGGGGGACGACATTTCCTGAGGCCTTGTCCAAGGGCAGTGATTACAGGAGTTTTGCTCACCCAATCTCCCCTTCGGAAATTAATCTCAGTCTAATTGTTTTTTCTTCCTTCCCAGCCAGGACCAGTTTTAAGAAAA
>NW_017731369.1:4537401-4541473 GCF_001890085.2 Hipposideros armiger | reverse complement strand
CAGAAAGAATAAGAGAATTAGCAAATCATCATGTGCCCTAATGAAATATTGCATCTCGGCAGTGCTTCCCAATGGCTGCTAAAGCAATTGGGAGGAAGATCGATTGGGGGACGCTATAATGGCTGGATCAGGCTGACAACACCTGAGCCCGCTAATCAATTTTAAAGTTACGAGAAGAGAGGCTACCAGATATTACAGGCCTTGTGATGTGATGTGATGCAACACCACGCCCCAAAGTTAAAGATTGAACCTGGATCTGATAAAGCGTCTGGCTCCATTATCATTTTACAAGGAATATTGTGGTGCAGCACACCATGAGGATGAAATCAACCAACTCCAGAATGGGGCACATTACCAGAGAAAGGACCCAGTGTCTTCAACAGATTAATGGGGTGGACAGGGAAGGGGAACTGTGAGAGACCAAGAGATCTGAGACACAGATAATCCAAATACCATATGTGGGTCTGGTTTGGATTTGAACAACCCAATGGTCAAAACACATATTTGAGACAAATGCAAAAAACTGAGTATGGTCTGTACATTAGATGTAGTTATAGCCTTTTAGTTAGGATGACAGTATTTTTATTTTGCTAAAAAGGGGTCCTTATCTGTCAGAGGTACACACTGAAGTATTTGTGGATGAAATGATATGGCATCTGGCATTTAATACACTCCAGCTAAAAATACAAAGAGGAAAAGAGTGTGAAAGGAGGAAAGAAGGCAGGAAGAAAGGAGGGAAGGAGGGAGGGAGGTTGGGAGAGAGGAATGAAGCAGAGGAAAGAAGAGAGATTCACTATCTAAAGAACATTTTAAAAACGCAAATTTTGGGGGTGTGTTTTACCAAATCGGGCATGCTCTCCAGAACGCTCACGATCTCGGGGTCCCTCAGCTTATTGTGGGAAAGGTCAAGGACGCAAAGTTTCAAACACTCCTTTAGATGCTGAATGTCTTCCACCGTCTCTAAGTGATTGTGGGCTATCTGGAGCGTGTTCAGGACTGGCAGACAGGCTGAAAGGCGAAGTCAGCAGAAGTAAGCAACAAAGGTATCAAAATGTTTCTTGCCCGTCATCATATAAAATTTGAGAACCTCCCCCAGGGGAAAGTGGTCGCCATAATGGCACTGCTCGCAGAGGGCATGCTCACAGAGGTTTTCAATGGTCTTGATGTAATTGTTGCTGAGGTTCAGAGCATCCAGTTTCTGCAGAGGTTCTAGGTTCTCGATTTTACGAAGCAAGTTCACTTGCAAGAAGAGGCAACGCAACTCGGTTTGGGCCTCCAGGTTCTCGATTTTCTGAATTCCATTGCACTCCAGCCAGAGACAACGCAGGCCTGTGTACTCTTCCAAGTTCTCGATGCGATCGAAACCTAGTGAGAAGGAAGGGGGTGTCGATTAAGCTCCTCCATGCAGATAAGAGACACAGGGGTCACCGTGCTTTTTGCCTACCTGCCTAATATCCACACCTTCTTCCTCTAGTGACGCCACTGCCACCTTTCTTTGAGGAACCTCCTCTCTGATAACTACCCCATGGCTCTCAGAGTCACAGTGATTCATTTGGGGCTGGTCACNCTGTTGGCAGCTCAGCTCGGGCCATGAATCAAACCGATGACCCTGTTGCTCAGAGCTCACACTCTTGAATGAACTCTTAACCAACTGAGCCACTCGGCCGGCTCTTGTGTTGTGGGGTGGTTTTTTTTTTGGTATCTTTATGTCTAGCAACTGGTCCAGCATGGAGGCCGGCAACACAGTGTGTGGTTAGATGCATGAACTCTGGAGCCAGACTGCCTAGGTTGATATTCTTGCTCCATCCAACACCTAGCTGTGCAGCCTTGGGCAAGTTGCTTAACCTAACTGTTTCTCAATTTCCTCATCTGTAAAATGGGAGTGAGAATAGTACCTACCTCTCAGACTTACTGGAAGGTTGAATCAGTCAATACAAGATGTGCTTAGAACAGCGCCAGGCAAAGAGTGAGAGCACTAAGTGTTAGCTATTAGTTGTCCTGTATACAGTTGGTCCTCAAACGTTAGAGATTAATTGCCCAGTTCTGTTTCTTAGTACGCAGGCCCAGAAAACTAGAAAGGCACTCTGGAAATTGACCATGCTCAGTTTAAGTCTTAAATTGTGAAGTTAGAAATGAAGCACCGTTTAGAAATTAAGGAAGTGGGCAGGGGGCAAAGTTGTGCCCACAGGTTTAAACTGAAGGAACTCCCTCGTGGGCAGAGAAGCAGGGCCATCCTTCCAGGTGGGCAGAGTGGGCACCAGCTGCCCAGGAGGCCAAAGGTGCAAGAAAACACCTCCCCACTCCTTGCCCCACCAAGCTCCAACTCCTGGAGGCGGCAGTGATACAAGGTGTGCATTTCTCATTTCTCACGGTGCTCATTCCTTGGATCCAAGCATTTAAGACTGTTACCAAAACGGGAAGCGTGTCAGGAAGGAGCGGGTTCATGAGGCTGTGGTTGATTAACCATAAGGTCAGGCAGCCCCCTCGCTCAGCTGGGCAGTCACATCGGGCAGCTGGAGCAGCGACAGGCCAGGAAGATGGCAGCAATGGCTTACTGGGCAGCTGTCCATACAAGATTGGAGGCTCTGATGATAAAATATAATTTTCTCAACCATTATGTATAAGGCTAGCTGGACAGAATTGCTCAGCAATGGAGCTTCTTTGGGGGATAACAAGAGTTTTGTAGACCTAGTTCAAGGGGAATTATTTGGGCCAGCGCTTCTGAGATCTTATTAAAATGCAGATGCAGCTCAGTAGGCCTGCGCAGGGCCTGGTATTCTGTATTCTAACTGGCTCCCAGGGGATGTCAAGCCTGCTGGTCGAAGGACCACGCTTAGGGGGGATGAGGATTTTGAAGGTTTGCATCTGATGACCTGTTTTATCAGCGGTGAAGCAGATACTTATCTCCACATGGAACTGTTTACATACATTGATGAAGAGCTTCTCTGTCTCCAGCACAATGGTTTCCAAATCTTCATCAAGCTCTGTGCCTGATGCACCCTCATTGGCTGCCGTCTGAGGAGTTGATTCTAAGGAACAACAACACAGAGTTATTAATCTCGGAGTTAGTTTTATACACAGCAGGCAGATTGACAAGGCCAAGGTCATGGATTCCAAGCGCAGAGGAAGGACAAAACCCTCCTTGGTCTGAAAGGCCAGCTCCTGTGATAGGAGCTGCGAGAGTCCCCAGATAAGGATGGGATTATGTCTAAAAAGAAAGGAAAAGGAGAGAGCGGTCCCCTTTTTGAACCTGGAGACAATTCCAACGAGATGGAAGTGCCAGCCAATAAATCAATGCAGAATACACAGGAATCTTGGAAAAGGCCTGATGGATGGGCAAGGAGACTGAGAAAGGTGATAACGTCAAAGGCCAACTTGGAAGCCAGAGAGGAGGCAAGCTGGAGAGCCATAGCCCTGTCGGGAAGGGCGGAACCCACCACCTTCTTGGACTGCCTGTCCGTCAGGACACACGCCCCTCCCACTGCACAAGTGTCCGGGCGGCCTGTTTAACCATCTCGAGTTTGACTGGGGAATAAATACGGAATCAAGATCGGGTTCCTCTTCCTCCTCCAGGCCCCCACTTTTCACACTTCCCAAGGCTGTATCCTTGGGTCTTGCTCTCTGCTCTCTCTTCAGTCTCATGGTTTCAGTTGTTACATTAGAGATTGATGGCCCAACTTTTCTCATGACACATAGGTCCAGGGTGTCCACCCTGAGTGATGGCCATGCCCAGCCTGACTCAGACAGCCACATTGGGGCACCAGTTTAGGATGAAACAGGGAAGCAGACAGGGCTTCTGTAGGTACTGGTTTGGATGACCCCAGGCCCACAACACAGCTCTACTATTTATTTGCTCTGCAACTTGGAACAAATTACTTCACCTCTCTGATCCTCCGTTTCCAAGTCCATACAACGAGGCAATGATGATAGCACCTGGCTCATAAGGTTGTTGGGAAGGTGAAGCAAGACAGCCTGTGAAGCCGTGGCCTTCACCGAGTACCCATACATGTTGGGTAAACATGGAGCTGGATTTTGTCTCAATTTCCCGACCTCACATGCTGCAATTAACCCG
>NW_017731369.1:4494097-4537161 GCF_001890085.2 Hipposideros armiger | reverse complement strand
TAGTGTGCGGGGTAAGGATTTGGCTCCGGAGTGAGATTACCCAGGTGGGGGTCTGTTGTCATTGACTGGCTGAAGGAAATCTGTTTGGAGGAAGTTCTATAACCTCTTTAAGTGTCAGTTTGCTCATCTGTATGAAATAGGGAGAGGAGTGCCTACCGCAGAGGGCCGTGTACGGCTCAAATGCGGTGAGGGCTTGGTAGGCATCCTTTAATAAGTGTGGGCCGCTCCTGTTATTATTATTATGGTTGTTATTGCTGGCTGTGAAGAGCAGGTATGTGGTGTTGAGGTCAGCCCGTCGCCCCCCTCGCCTCCCTGGGTCGGTGGTCGGCACCTTCTTTGCAGTCGCCTTGGCCTGCGTTCCCGTGGTCACCCGCAGACTCCTCTACGCCCTGCTCCACGCCCGGCTCCTGCACGCAGTCCTGCTCCTCTCCTCCCTCCGCCGGGGGCTCCAAAGTCTCGGGGTGCATGTTTATTCCGAACACCAAAGGGTTCTGGAAACATCAAACACCCTGTTGCCCCGGGGAGCCTCACTGAGCGGAGTCGCTATGGCCTTCAGCCGCGCCAGGGAGGCCCGGCTTTCCTTCCCTGCTCGCCACTTGAGCCCGGGACGTTGGGAGCCCAACGCTTCCCTGGTCTCCACGGCAACCGCCGCGCAGGCGCACTCAGGTAGGCCCGCCCGTCCAGGCGCCCGGGGCGGGCCCTCCAAAGGCTCCGCCCCCAGCGCGTGCGCGGGTCACGTGGGGGCGCGGCCCGCGGTAGCTGCGGCGGCGGTGACGGGTCGCCAGTCGCGCGGGTCCGGCGGGAACAGCTCGAAGACTGCACTGTCTTTGCAGGTACCGCGCCCCCAGCGTCCGGCCCTCGGGCCCTAGGCCCGCCTCGTCTTCCTCGTTCCCCTCGGCCCGCCCTTCTCTGTGTGCCTCACCACGCCCCCCGGGACCAGTGCCCCTTCGCGCCATCGGGACACAGGACCCCTTCGTCTCTCCTTTCCCTCGGACACCCACCCGCCAGTACCTCTCCCTTCAGACCCGTGCTCCCAACCCCAGAGCGCCCTCCCCTAACTCCATCCCTGCGTTGCACCCCAGAGGACTCTCTTTTCTGGGCCTGTCTCCTCTCCCCAGGACCCGGCAGATCTGGGGCCCCACCCACCCGGAGCGCCGGGCCCCCCTTCCCCCAGACCCTTAACCGGGGTGCTCTCCATGAGGCTCTGAAAATCACCCCCTTTGTCCGTGCTTCTTTATTCTCTTTTCCTGAGGACTTGGTATGAGTGGAATTTGTTGTCGTCTTTTGTTCAGAATAAGAAGTAATTCAGAATAAAGGAGCGCTTGGAGAAAGGGCACCGCCAGTTCCAGAAGCGGTGGTCGTTTGCTCAGGCTCGCTGGGCCCTGCGAGGTGCTGGAGGGGAAGGGTTTTGGAGGCCAGTGAGGCTGCCCCTGTCCAAAGGAAGGTGCAGCCCAGACACACCCCAACAAACCAAACCCCGAGGCCCTCTCCGTGATGCTGGCAGGATGCCCGCGGGGGAAGAGGGACCGAAGCAGGGGGCTCACTATGGGGCCACCGTCCAGGGTTCTGGACCTAAATAGACCTTGATCTGAATTCCCACTGCCCAGCTCTTTGCTGTGGGGTCTGAGTATTGTCACTTTACCTCTATAAGCCTCAGCTTTCCCATCTGTAACCTGGGGATGATTGTAACTCTGTATCATAAGGTTGATGAGAGAATAAGTGAGCCCATAGGAATACAGCACTTAGAGTCTTTCGCATAAAGCCAGCTCTCAGTTTTAACCCTGACCACCACAGATAGCCAATAGCTAATATTGACCACTGAATTATAGTGGCAACTAGCTATTGAGTTGTCGGAAAAGTCATGACGCATTTTTGCAATGAAAAACATAGAAAAAATATGTCATGACTTTTCCGACAACCCAGTAAGATTTGTTGAGCACTTACATCCCAGAACAAAGCACTGTTCTTAAGTGCTTTGTGTGTATGACCTCACTTAATTCTTATTATAATCTTAGGCAGGAGCTATTATCCCATGTTTAGAGGTGAAGTAACTTCACCTTCACCCAAGACACACAGCTCTTAATTGGGGAGCCTGGACTTGAACCCAGGAAGTCTCTTTTCAGAGTCTGGGGTTTTAAATAGTACAGTAATAGTCCAGGGACATGGTTATTTTTTTTGTTGATTTAAAAAAAAACAGATAAAATTTACATAAAATTCACATTTAAATATTTAAAAGTATACTTTTAAAGTATGCGTTTTCTAGACATTTCATATAACTGGAATCATGATATTTGGAATCATGATTTTGTATCTGGCTTCTTTCACTCAGCATGTTTACAAGGGTTTGTCCATGTGGTAGCATGTATTTATACTTTATTCTTTTTATTGCTGAATAATATTCCGTTACGTTGCTAGAGCACATTTTGTTGATCCCTTGGTGGACATTTGGGTCATTTCCACTTTTTAGACGTTGTAAATAATGCTTCTATGAACATGGCTATACAAGTTTTTGTGTGAGCATCAGTTTTCAGTTATCTTGGGTGTATACCTAGGAGTGGATGTTATTATTATCTTAATTCCTACTGTATAAATGGAGACATGCAACTGAGGTGTACTGGATCTTGGATGAGTATTCCCATGTTTTACTCTTTCCACTCAGCGTCCCATTAATTCAGTTTAGTGGCCTATTAAAAATTGGCAAAGGAAGGTAAGGAAAATCCAAAAAGTCATGATACACCAATAATAACTTGGTCAAAGTGCTGACAAAGTTTGAGAAGCTTCTTAAGTTTTTTATCCTCAAGAGTGAAATTTGAGCTTTGAATGCAAAGCAGTATTTACTTATATTTATTGAATAAATATTGTATCCACAGCGCCATGCCAGGTCCTGAGAAGGAATACTAAAGGTGGATGTGAGCCCAGCCTCACAGCTTCGCAAAGCTACAGGAGGATTAAAGACATAAATCTGAAAAGCAAAACTGTAAAAACTTTCAGACAATAATATAGAAAAATATCTTTATAACCTGGGACTAAGGCAGGATTTCTGAAATAAAACATAAGCACAAACCATACAGGAAAAAAAGATTGACAAATTTGACTCCATTAAAATGAAGACAGGTCATTGAAAGCACTCTAGACAAAATATACAGAGAACTAGCATGTAGCATATAGAAAGAATTCTTATAATTCTGAAAGAAAAAGAAGACAACACAATATAAGAAAGAAGGCAAAAACTAGGAACAGGCATTTCATTGATGGGAAAACAGCACATAAATGTCAGAAGAATGCCAGTCAACCGTATTGGTCATCAGGAAACGCAAATTAAAACCATAATGACATCCCATTTCACAACATCCCGTGGGCAGAAGGTGAACTGTTGGATCTTGCCAGCCATTGAGAAAGAGGCAGTGTGAACTCACACTCACTGTTGGTGGGCATGCACGTTGGTTCAGCCACTTTGGCAGTGTCTACTTGAATGCATGGATGCCTTGTGGCCTAGCAGTGTGACTGGCATATTCCTCTGAGAAACTCTTTATGCATATGCCCAGGAGACGTGTGAAAGAATGTTCATGGCACCACTGATCATAATTGTAAAATAAAAATCAACAAAAACAACCCAAACGCCCCGCGGCAGTAGAAGGGGATATATGAATATGGTGTGTTTGTACCTTGAGATAGTGTGCAGCAGTGACTATGACCCACCACTACAGAAACACGGATGAGTCGCTAAAACAATATTGAGTGAAAGAAACAAGTCATCAAAGAATACATGCAGTACGATTCCTTTATATAAGGTTCACGACCAGGCAAAACTGAATATTATTATTTCAGACTCCATGCTGGGGTAATAGTACAACTATTAAAAAAATAAATAAGGGCAAAGGAATGATTATGTCAGAATTTAGGCAGGTGGTTTCCCCAGTGTGGTGGCAGGGGATATGATCAGGGAAGAAGTGTATGGGGCTTCTAAGACGGGTTTTATTTGGGAAGTAGGGTGGCTACGTGGGTGTTTTGTTTTATTATTCTTTGAACTGTGCATAATAGCTTTTACAACTTCTGCATGTATTTTTCATTTTTTTTTTTAAATTACAGAAAAGTTAGTTTTAGGTAACGTTTCCTCTGCCCTCAAGAGGCCTGCGCTTTACCTGGGGAACCAAGATAGAGAACCATTTAAACACTTAAGTAGAATGCAGAGCAGCTTGGTAAGTGCCACGTGAATAAGAGAGACAGAGGGGAACTCAGAGGTGGGGGTTGGTGTGGTGACCTAGGAAAGAAAAGCAAGAGGCATGTGGGCCTCCAGTTTATCCCCAGGGCCTGGCGTGTCATCAGTGCTTGTCAGCGAGTGCTGGGATTGAATGGAGGAGAAGGAATGGGACTTGAGCTGTTCTTAGAAGGACAGAGAGGATTTGAGTGCTGAGAGCAAGGCAGATCCAGACTCTGTGAAAGAAGTAAGATTCCTGTGGGGGAAAAATGCAAATGAAAATAAAGTGCACAGCCCTGGCGCCTTCCTGAAAAGTTGGACAGTACCGGCATTTGATGAGGATGGCGAGGGCCACCTCAGTTCTGTCCCAGTTATCAGAGATTGTAGAAATCAGAGGCTTTCTGGTTCCTGAATACACTTGAAGATTTTGGTTTAAGGGGTGTTGCAGGATTTGCAACTTATCTCTTTATGGTTCTAGACACTAGACTGACAGATTGTCATCCAACCATCCATCCATCCATCCATCCATCCTAATTTCCAAATGTATTCTCTTGCAGCTCTGGAGGTCAGAAGTCTGAAATCAGTCTCACTGGGCTTAAGTCAAGGTGTCAGCAAGGATCTGTCACTTTGGAAGCTCCAGAGGAGAATCTGTTTCCTTGCTTTTGCCAGATTCTGGAGGGGCCTGCATTCCTTGGACTGGGACCCCTCTCTCCATCTCCAAATCTAGCATCCTAGCGTCTTTAAATATCTCCCCTCCCCCCTCTAACCTCTGCTTCTTGGTCACATCATCTCTGACTCTGACCCTTTCATAAGAATACATGTGATCACATTAGACCCATCCTAGATAATCCAGGATAATCTCCCCCATTTTAAGATCTTTAATCAATCTGTGAAGTCCACTTTGCTACATAAGGTGACATATTTACGAGGTTTGAGGATTAAGATGTAGACATCTTGGAGGCCCATTATCCAGACGACCACACTGCCTTTCGTTTGGTGGTGCTTTGCCTTCTTCCCATGATGCTTGCTTTATTTTCTTTGAAAACATTTTTGCCAATCTGTCTTAGGTTCTTTTACCATCCATTTGTAAGCTTGGTGATGTCTGTGTTTTAGCCAAACACTTTTCCCAGAACTCTTGATTCTTAGGTTTTTATATAGGCATATGGTGGAACTGAACCCATCATATCTCTGAGGTCTGCCCCTATTATTGTAGATTCAGTTGCCCTTCTCACTGTTGAATTGAGTCATCTAAATTGTAGGTCAGGGTAATGGTATATAGGCCACAACAGTTGTGCTTTGAGGTGACTGCTCTCTACAGTTTTGACCATAATTTTCCCATGACGTTTTTATAGTTGTAATGTTACCTTTAAGGTTTTTTCCCCTAAGGTTTTTTATTTTAAGAGGTTTTTTGTTGTTGTTTTTTTGAGCAGTTTTAGGTTTACAATAAAAATGAGAGGAAGGTATAGAGATTTCCCATATGCTCCCTTCTCTCACACCTGCAGAGCCTCTCCCACTATCAGCATCACTAAACAGAATGGTACTTTTTTTTTTTTCTTACCAAGGATGAACCTGCATTGACACATCATTTCACCCAAAGGCCATAGTTTACCTAAGAGATTTTTTTTAAGTGTTTGATGAATTAGCCCTGATGAATATCGCCTTATCAAAGCCGAACATGTTCTTCCTGCACCTGTTTCTCTCTTGTTTTGATGTTTTTTCTGTAGAGGCAAGAAAACAAAGCTTTATAATAACTTTTATAGACAGGTTGTGTAGGCACCAGGATTTACTGTGTTTTATTGTTGCTTTTTAAATAAAGGGTTTCTCTAAGTTTTAGACTACTACCTATCCACAGAGAAATTAGCTAGTCAAACTCCCAAAGCAAGTTAAATGCAGCTCGATATCTATACATATCTTGGTGGGCTCCTACACTTAAACGTGTAATAAACTCCTTTAAAACTGTTTCCTTGAGCTGAGGAATGTAGTGGCTTTGGGGGAGTCCTGATTTCTTCTTGGAGAGTATTTTCCATCACGTACTTTAGGGTGGGGAAGAGGAGTGACAGGATGTAAGGAATGTACAATTTCCTGTTGTTTTTCATTTATGGTCCCATCGAGGTATGAACCAATGTGTGAAAACGGCGTGTCTGAGGAGCAGCAGGCATTCAATCACAAAGCCATGTGTTCTCAGCCCAGCCTTGCTTCCTCCCACTCTGTACTGACCAGGGGTCAGGACCCCTCACTTCCTGCCTGCACTACTATAGCCAGCACACCTTCCACAACAAACCCGATAGCTCCCTCCTTTGGTGTAAGGGACTTAGGGAGTAAGGCCAGAGTTCCCATTTGGCATAACGGCTTTTCACAATCTGGCCTCCCCTCCCGCCCCACTTTCCATCCTTAGGTGCCCATACTGTGCTGGAAGCACACTGATCTTGTGCCTGTTTCCTGGCAGGCCAGACCTTTCACAGTGCTGGGCCCTGGCCTCCTCTCTGCCCAGGAGGGTCTTACACCTTCTTCAGCAGCGCCCTCACCACATTGCATTGAATTGCTCTGTTCATCTTTCAGCGCCTTCTGTGTATATGGGGTGGCAGGGGCTCCTGGATTAACTCGGAATGCGTCCTTGGTGTCCGACCCAGAGTTTTCTTCATTGCTGTTCTAGTAGTTCAGATTTCCTCATAGACTTTCCTACAGACCAGTGACCATGAGTGTTTAGGCTTCTTGGCTATGTTGTCTATTACTCAGAAATAACTTGTCATTTGAATTTATCCATCTTCTGTGAGTTTGGTTGATGTGAGTCAAATCTCTCCAACTGGAGCTGCGTCTGGGGAATGATCAAGTTTCCTTTCTGTACCTCAAGGCTGAAGACCAGACCTAGAATGCCATCAGCCCTCTGACTCTCTCTGACTCTTACAAAGCATAGCAGTGATAATATGCTAATACCAGTTTAAGGTACTTGTGGTGGAATTGTAATGTTAAAATATGGTAATGGTATTTTCCCCCAACAGTTTGGTGAAGGGGTGTTGAATGGGTAGAGCTGAGAAGCAGGGCCAACTTGGGGTTGAAGCCCCTGGACACCACTGTTCTCATCACACCCCTGAAGCCGCTGTGTCTCTCCTGTTGGACCTGAGCAGGAGGTCCCTGGTGGGTTTTGCACGTGATGTTTTTCTTTCTGTAAAGAATCAAAAGAGTTTGTTTGGTGGTCCCCTCTGCAACCGGGGAACAAGATGGTATGTGGAGACTGAGAGCTAGACAGGAAAAACAGCCTGGGAGCTGAGCAGAGACTGGGCAGTGCCGTTTAATGCAGCAAACATCTTCCAAGCTCCTGCTCTGTGTCAGGGATTGTGGAAGGTGCTGGAAAAACAGAGGAGTCAGATTTGGCCTCAGCCCTGGAGAACTCAGCCTCCTGGGGGTGAGTCAAAAGCAGACCAGTTATAACACAGTGTCCAGGGTGGGAGGAGAGGGAAAAGGTGTACCACGGTTTCTTTTTATTTCCGCATTCTTATAGCACCTGCCCCACTCACGGGCTAGAAGGGGCTGTTCCAGATACTGCAGGACACTTCCTCCCCGCCCCCTCTGCCAGTTGATCAGACAGGTGCTGGATACCTGAGCTCAAGTGGGCTAACGAGAATCTCTGCCAGGAATTTGGAATAGAGATGCCAGGTGGCTGCAGGAGTGTGGAAGTTCAAGTGCTCTTCAGGTAGAGTGGAGGAAGGTGGTTTGCAGAGAGAAAGATGGGGCCCAGGGCAAAGCCCAGGAGGACACCAGGGAGAAAGGATGGCTGTGTCTGCCCCCTTCCTGGGCCGGATTCTACCTGCGTCTGTGTCCGGAGCTCCCGGGGTCTGTGCAGAGCACCATCTCTCTCTAAGCTATTGGAACAGGTTTTGTCCCATTTGATGAAATGTTCCTGAAGCAAAAAAAGTGCGGGAAAAAGAGGCCCATTTCTGCTGAGCCTTTCACCAGACAGACACTGTCGTTCCCTTCCTTATTCTGAGATGAAGAAATGCTTTGCTGCCTATATACAGAGGGTGCCAAAAAAATGTATACACATTTTAAGAAAGGAAAACTATTAAAATTGTAATACTCAATTCATACCGATAACAAAAGATGACTACAAGTCACGTTTGACTTCTGCAATTACGAGAGGTGCTCAAAGTGGTTACCATCAGCGTCCAGACACTTCTGATTACAGTGAGCTACTGCTTGAGCAACGTTGACCAAAGTGTCCACTTGTATACATTTTTTTTGGCACCTCCGGTGTACGGAAATTCATGGCATAAGAATTTTTGCGTTTTCTTAATTTTCAAAAACTTTGATCTTAGTTTCAAATAAAGTTTTCCCAGCTGAGCTATGAGGGTGAAGGAAAGGAATTTATTTTGTGTTGGTTTTTGTTTACAGATTGGCCTTAAGAGGAAATAGAGCAGCATATTCCTGAAGACCCAAGAGACAAGGTAAGAGGAAACCATGGTAGTTAATGACTAGAGCAGAAAGATCGGAAACTCCTTTATAGTCAGGCATCTTTTGCTAGAGTTTTTTCCGTTACAAATATTCAAATTCTTGAAAAAAATGGTCTGGGGCGGGGGGAAGAAGTTGAATTTCACATTAGTATGAGGTCACTTCATGAGGCATACCAGACCTCCTCCTGTTTAGCTAGAATCTCAGTATAGACAACTTCATGAAGTTGACTTTCCCACAAGTATTGCTTTGGCTACAACCCATTAGATCTTAATGCGTGGTGTTTAATTTGTCATTGAAAACATTGTTTTAACATCTTAGATATACACGCACCTGTTATTTACAAGAATAGATTTAATATTTCAAGTACTATATGTAGTTTTTTGTCATAGTTTTGTTATTTCTACTTTTATTACATTTTGTTTGAAAATTACTAGTGCATGCAAGTGACTATTTTCTTGCATTTACTTTTTCATGGCCTGGTATTTGATTAGTTACGACAAAAGGCACATGTACACTTTAAAATGTAATTTCAGGACCTCCCAACTTCAGGTAGTTTAACATGGAATTTCAGTTTTTATATTCTTTCTGATAAGAAGTTAATGTTTTGGCTGTTTCTTTGGGAATCTTGCAGTTAATACTATACAGGGACTGTAACCCATGTGAACACCGATACTGTGCCAGGTCAGGGGCCTATCCAGCCAGCTACCTGCCTCAGCAGGGACTTAGCTGTGTATCGAGACGGCAGAGCAAGAGACCCTTGAAAGGGGGTGGGACGTCATTCCCTCTTCTCTAGTGCGTGTAAGCTTTGAGAGGCATTCATACACAGCAGAAACAGAATGAACAGTTTTGAGACAAATGATCTTAACTTTGAATGTATTCCAAAGGGTTTGGGAGCAGACAGAGTGTTATTGCCTGTTGTCTGGCAGATTGATCAGGAAAAGGAAGGCATCTTCAGTCCAAACTTCGTTGGTCTTGGTACTTCACACTTCAGGAAATCTTAGCCAGTGTGGTTCATGAAGAAAAATTACCCTCAAGGAGCATTGGATTGCATTTATTAAGTATTTGGTGTGTGTACTTAATAAAGTTTATAAAGTTTTCTTTTCATGATCAATCTTGGCTTTCTTAATGTATGAGGTAAGTTTCTATGAACAGAACCGCAGTATTTATAGCATTTTACCTGTTGGAAATAAGGTGGCCCAACTTCAGTCATTTTGTATACTGTTATTTGACAAAAACATCCTTTAACTTGCTTAATGCCACATCAGCTTAGTTAGTAATATGGTAGCAATGTAAAACTTTCTGTTTGACGAGAGAGTTTGGCCTTATTGGGGGGTATTTAAGAACTCTACTGCCTACCCATTTTTTCAGTTTTCTATCATATTTCCTTTGTATGTTTTGTTTTTAATTTGGACTACACATTCATATATGTATATATATATATATATATATATATATATATATTCAACACATATATTCATATATTCAACAGTTTTGATTATTTTATGTGCCTTTTATCACAATCTGGTGTCATTTTTATATAAACATTCCATTTGTGGTTAATTTATTTTCTCCTGCTTATTTCAGTTTTCATTCTGTGCTTGGCTGAGCTCATTTTGTAGCCGAGTGGGAGGGAATTCACTCATTCTTCCTTAAGCTTATGTCAATTTTTGCTGCTATTATTGGGTATTTTCTTAGTGTCAGGATTCCTCCACTCCACCTCCCATTTTAATGGAATTTCTATAAGAGGGACTAATCCTAGAAGTTTTCTATACATACATTTTGGCTTAAAATCAATATTATTTAATAAATGCTGTATCCTCGTGTTTGTGTAAATCTGATCTCCCTGTAATTTAATTATAGTCTCTTCTGGTCTGTTTGATATTTTGTCCCTCATCAGTCATGCACAGTTGGATCAGTGGCTCCCCAGGTCCAGTAGGATGAAGTTCATCATCCTTGGTCATGCCCGGCCCTTGTCTACCTCTGCAGGGTTGTATCTGATTGCAGGCCTACATATACCAGTTTATATGGCATTGAAAATTACTTTGATAACTGTCTGTCTCTTCTCTTACATATAGTTATTTCATTCCTCTTTGAATCCTTAGCATCTGTCACAGTACATGAACATAGTAGGTGCTTTGTAAATTCTTGCTGTGTGAATATTACAAGAGTTGTATTGGACTTTTCTTTCCTTAAACATAAGGGAACAAAGATAATGGTGAACAAATTAAGCTAGTAAGATGGAGGAGTGCTTACTCCATTATCATTTCAGGAAACCATTTCTTTAAGTTTGTGGAGTATTTCTTTTTAAATATACATTTGTGTATGTTATTTATACATAATATTTGCTTAATTTATATGAGTTTATTAAAGCTTAGTTTTGTCTCAAATGGACTGTATTCCCTTTGTTACCAAGGTCATGTTTTAATATTACTTCTATTTCTTCTACTTTGTTTCTACATGGGTAGGAGGCCCTCTGCACTTGCTGATTATGAATAAAACAAAGAAATCCTCCTCGGCAGTTAGATGAATTATAAAGTCTGTGCCTGTCATTATACTGGGCTCGGAGCTTTTTTAGGGCAAGAGCATGTTGTGTTTTATCTCTGTATCCACAACATGTTGTAGCACAGCACCCGAATTTTAGTTGTCAACACAACTAATCTCCTTGGAAGAAAAGAACCTTATAAACTACAAATGTTAATGAGATCATAAATTGCCTGGATCCATGGGCTACATGCATTTGAACTGTTACTGTTATCTGAATGCAAAATTGTTAAGCTCTGATGTCCTCAGATGTCTTTCTTCACTCGGACTATGCGCATTCCTTTAACTTCCTGAACAAAGAACACCTCTCTTTTCCCTTTCCTGCAGGCTGCCATGGCCGCCGTTGACAGCTTCTACCTCTTGTATAGGGAAATCGCCAGGTCGTGCAATTGCTACATGGAAGCTCTAGCCTTGGTTGGGGCCTGGTATACAGCCAGGAAAAGCATCACCGTCATCTGTGACTTTTACAGCCTGATCAGGCTGCACTTTGTCCCTCGCCTGGTGAGCAGAGCAGATCTGATCAAGCAGTATGGAAGATGGGCAGTTGTGAGTGGTAAGAAATGAGAATTCAATTATTGCCTAATTTAAAATCGAAATAATTTTTCCAGTTTAAGTTGTGTTTTAAGCTGGATGCATGATTCTAGGAGTCACTGAATTTAATGTGATGTTTTCATGGGAACTTGCTGATAAAAAAAAATAAAACTTATTCTGTTATGATTATGTTCACATTTCCTTACTGTCCCCATCTTGGAAGAATTTTCCTGTGGTTTTTATCCTTTATTCTGCCCTCTCCTATTCCCAGTGGTGTTCCAGCCCCACCTTCCTACACCTTTGCCATTTTGCTGTGTTTTGAAATTGTCCTTATGGACTGTCTTCACTTTCAGAAATGCTTTCCTTATTTAATTTAATTAATTTATTTATTTTGAAGGAAAATCAGTAACATGTTATCTTTTTTTTTTCTTTTTAAATATTTTTTTGGGGGGATTATTGGGAGAACAGTGTGTTTTTCCAGGACCCATAAGCTCCAAGTTAGGCAGTTGCCTCAATCCATTTGGGGAGGGCACACTTCAGTGGCCCTTGTGGGAATTAAACCGGCAACCTTGGTGTTATGAGCACTGCTCCCTGCGCTCTATCCACCTGAGCTAACCGGCCGTTCACTTATTTTAAATGTCATTTTAATTTGTCATTGTTTCCCAGGAAAGTACTTCCTGGCACTCATTCAAGCCAGATAAATAAATTTGCAAACAGTTTGCTACTTTGTCTCACAGTCAAGCTCCTCCTGTACCTGTCAGGGTGTCTGGGAGAGCATTTGACTGGCGTGTATCTTCTGCTTTTGTGCTTGACTGACCAGTCTTAGAGCTCGCTTTACTTCCAGTGTGACTCTTTCTCTGATGAAAGCAGAAATGGGAAATGGTGTATCGAAGGTTCATTTTAAAGATCTCACCACTAGAAGAGCATGCTCACTTTTCCTGGTTGTATTGTAGGTGCAACAGATGGGATTGGAAGAGCCTATGCAGAGGAGTTAGCGAGCCGTGGTCTCAATATCATCCTGATTAGTCGGAACCAAGAGAAGTTACAGATGGTTGCTGAAGACATTGCTGACACCTACAAAGTGGAAACCGATATTATAGTGGCGGACTTCAGCCACGGCCGTGAGATCTATGACCCGATTCGAGAAGCCTTGAAAGACAAAGACATTGGCATCTTGGTAAATAACGTAGGCGTGTTTTATCCCTACCCCCAGTATTTTACTCAGGTCTCCGAGGACAAACTCTGGGACATCATAAACGTAAACATTGCTGCGGCTAGTTTGATGGTCCACATAGTGTTACCGGGAATGGTGGAGAGAAAGAAAGGCGCTGTCGTCACTATCTCTTCCGGCTCCTGCTGCAAACCAACGCCCCAGCTGGCCGCCTTCTCTGCTTCTAAGGTAATGTGTTCTTAATTGGAAATGAAATCATAATGCAATAGGACATTTATTGCAATGGTTTGGTCCCATTTGTGAAGCTCTTTACCAGCAACTTATGTTTGCTAATGCTGTATTTTTTCCTGAAATGATACTAAGCAAGTCTTTCTTTCTCCTGAATTTTCTTCCAGGTTCCAGAAAATTAAAAGTCTTTCCCCCTCTTCCACTTTAACAGGCTTATTTAGACCACTTCAGCAGAGCGTTGCAGTATGAATATGCTTCCAAAGGAATCTTTGTACAGAGTCTAATCCCATTCTACGTGGCTACCAACATGACCGCACCTGGCAGCTTTCTGCACAAGTGCCCGTGGTTGGTGCCTTCGCCAAAAGTATACGCACATCATGCTGTTTCTACCCTTGGCATTTCAAAAAGGACCACCGGATACTGGTCTCATTCTATCCAGGTAACAGTATGCGCTCAGCTCTTGTAATAATTAGGTTAATGCACCCTAACCCTTTCTAAATGATACATGGGAATCTGATTGAAGCCTAATGCTGAAAGGTGAGAATCGCAAATTCTGATTCTTCAAACTGACACTCTTAGTGGTTCTGGTTAAGTCACTAAATTCTTTTTTGTGGAATTATTATATTAAGAACATTCTACTTAATATTATATTAAGAACACCTGAGAGATGAAATATGCTACTTTAATATAAGTAGATTGTAACAGTATAAAAATACTAAGAATTAATATGGGAATTTCAAAGTAAAAAAGGTTCTAATAATGCTTAAGGAGGTACCTCTAAGTTGACAACGTAATCCCAAAACATAAAACCACAGAATAGGTCTATATTTTATGTAACCATTATGTCAGATAATATCTCAGTATATTCTTAGACTCCTTTGTTCAAGAAACAGCTTTTTGTTTTATATGTTTATTTTTCAGGCATGACACAGTTTAGGTCGTTAGTATTTAAAACAGTAACTTTGTTAAATATTTGAAAATTTCATTCTAAGTATTACATAGAGAGCTCATAATGATTTATTATAATAGAGTTGTGTTTCTATATCTGGCATAGTAAGTAAATATGCCCTAATTTAGACGTCTTTTCTCTTTAATATGTACCATTTTCTTAAATTACCAAACAGATATTTTGAGACTCTTTGCATAAAGATTATTAAATTTACCATTACTGAATAAATAGATAAGTAAATTAACAGTGAATTTTTACTTTTATCCAAAGGTTTGGCTAAAAGTTTCTTTTTTTTTAAAGATTTTTATTGGGGAATTGGGGGGATGGGAACAGTGCTGGGGAATTGGGGAAAGGGGAACAGACAAGTTGCTGTCCTTTTGTTCTTCAATCTAGTTGTGGAGGATGTTGCTTCACTGGCCCAAGTTGGCACCATCATTGCGCTCTTCTCTGGCGAGGAAGATCAGTCGCCGGCTTCTGGACGGCCACTCACTGCGGCTGCTGGCCGCTCATGCTGGCTGCTGGCCGCTCACGGTAGCCCATGGCAATCCACTGCCACAGGGACTGCAGCCCACGCCGTCGCCGGCGACTCATGGCAGCCCAGCTCCAGGTTGAGCTGTTTTTCAGCATCTTAGCTGTGGAGGGCAGTGTCACTGGCCCTCATATGTGGGATCCGAACCGGGGCCCTCTGGCATCCCAAGCGAGTTCTTAACCATCGCGCCACTCGGCCGGCCCTAAAAGTTTCTTTAATAAGAAGTTTTATTGAAGTGGTTATTTCCAAGTCTTTAATTACTAGAGAAAAGCAAAGAAACCTAAAATCATTTTAGAAGCCACTGATCATGAGGTTCCCTGAGAAGTGAAGATATAACAAGGATGAGGTTTAGAGGCAGCAAATATTTTGACTGCATTTATAAAACACAACTTTTTAATTCCAGTTAAACTTTGTTCACATTGATGAACTTTCCTTGAGAATGTGTATTTTTCTGCCAAAAATTCTGTGAAGCCAATTTAATTCCTAGAGTAGTTTTTTATACAAAGCTATTAAAACTTTCCATTTTTTTCTATTTTCTTTTTTATTTTACTCAAATTATTTTTAGCATTATCAGTATTTTTTTCAGTTTTACAACAAGATTTGATTCATTGATTGCTCTTTTGCCCATAGCAGATTTCTCTGATAGCTTTTGCCATTGTGACTTTTCTTTTGTAATCATCATAACTTCTGAATGCGGTTTTCTCAGATTGCAAAGGTCTAAATTTTGTTAAGATTTCAATCCTCTGTCAATCTTCAGCTTATAAGAAATTTATTGTATGAAGTTTGACATGTCAACATATTGTATAAAGCTTTGTTTTGTGCTGTTTATTCTGGTTGGTTTTCTACATTATGAGTTAAATAGGAATTCGACTATTTATTTCTTGACAAGAAAGGTAATAGATTGAACATGAGGGGTTGAAGGGAAGGAAGTAGCAAAACATTCTCAAGTTTTGGGCTTTAAAACCTCAATGGTGCCACTTACTTAGGTAGCATGAGAGGAAGAGATCAAGTTTTGGAGAAACCATAGGAGTCTTACACATGCTGGATTTGAAGGTTCTGGGAAATTGTTAAGAGAAAAGGAGTTGGCAGCTGCATAGGTGGAACCTCAGATTAGAGGTTTGGTCAGAGGTAAAGGCTTACCGGTCATCATTTGGATGATAAGCTGTGGGTAGGTCACATTCATCTAAGGAGAATGTGTAGAAAGACAAGACAGCTTGGGCAGAGACTCAAGGAACTCCAACCTTCCAGGGGAAGATGGACTGTGAAAGGCAGCCAGCAGGATCAGTAGGAGAGGAGGCGAGTGGAACACGGATGCCAAGGGGAGAGGTGATTTTCAGGTGGAGGAGGGAATAGTCATCAGTGTCATGTGATGCCATCTGTCCCAAATCATAAAGACCAACGCATGTCTGTTGGGTTTAGAATCTTGGATCTCCTCATTGACCTTGATGAGAGCTGTTTTGGAGGCATTTTAGGGAGCAGCTGGATTGTGGCAAATAGAAGTTTGTGGAGAAGATGGGGACATGGAGACAGTGTGCTCAAGAATTAAGGCTGTGCAGGTGCTGGCGGGATGGATTGGGTCGAAAGGAGTTCTGTTTGTTAGTTAATCTGTGCAAGCTGGCAGAGACTTGACTGTAACTTAATGCTGAAGGGACGAGGTAGGTGGGAAAAAAAGGCTTAAAGACAGGAGAAAGAAGGCCTGGTTCCAGGAAGTTGGGGGGATAGGACCGAGAGCACAAGTAGAGGGGAAGTGGTGTGGACTTAGGAAACAACTCTCAGTAGAAAGCGACGGAGGCAAGAGGAGACGCTGGGGGTCCACTTGGAAATGGATGCATTCCTGTCCGATGGCTCCTATGAGGTTGGGTCGGCTCAGAGTGAGGGTGAGGCGGAGGGAGTGCGAGGCTTGAGACTGGGGAGGTTTGAAATAATAATTGTGAAGAAAGGAGACTGAGGCGCCCGGGGAAACACCAGTGGGTCGCTGAGCAGAGAGGAGGCCCGAGTGATGATGGGGACTGAGAATTGACAGTAGCTGCAGCTTGCGTGGCTTTTCTTCAGCACTCAGCACTTTTCGTATGTATGTATTACTCATCTTGAAGCCACTTCAAAGATGGCATCTAAAGCAATTTCACAACATTTCACTGACAACATTTCTAAGCTTGTATGAAAAGGAGTTAGGGAGCAGGCTTCCTCACTCCTGCCCCGTGCCTCAGCCTCCCTTACACATGTCTGTAAATCAGCAGTTCTCAACAGGAGCAGTGTCAGACTGGTCACAACCATGACTTCTTTGCGTTCTCCACAGCCATTCATATAATTTAACAATTACGTCTTGTGTGTAGTATGCTAGTTGTCTTAATAAAAAGATTTGTAAGCAAAAAATAGAAAACAAAATATTTGGACTTAAAAAACAGCTAGAAAGGACTCCAATGTATTTGCTTTCATTGTTAACTAGTTGTCAGTATTGATTTGGGAGCATTTCTTACCATTTTTAGAAGTGGCACCAGGCAATATGAAATGGTCAGCTTCAGGACACACAGTAGGTTTGACAGAGAAAGAAGAGCCTTTCTGTGATATCTTTCTATTTGTGATACTCAGCATAAGGGCCAGAAACATGCTGGTATGTGTTTGGTTGAAAAAATTCACTTGAAAACTTGACCAATAAATCTCTTGCTTGTGAATATGGAGACTGTGCTCCAGGTGATGGGATCTGGAGAGAAAGCTTCGGGGCATGGGGAGCGGGGTGGGAGAATCTGAGCTCTCCGATTGGCTCGAAGTCTTTTCTGAATTTCTACCTACTTTTGATGTATTTGTTCACACATATTCTGTGTGAGTGTGATACTATTGGAAAGAGAAAGCGTGGCCTTGGGGAGAAGTGGAGCTCGGTGGAAGTGAAAAGGCCCTGGGACTGCAGATCGAGATGTGGGGGAGGGGCAAGGGAGGCAGGCTGACAGCTGTGTCCGAGATTAAAGCCCTTTTGTCAGGTTTTGTTGCAGAGGAGGACCAGCTCCTTTCTTAGGCCTGGACAGACCGGTTGGGAGCCCTGAACTTGCACAAAGCCTTACAGAACCCGAAACCCACCCCTCCTCTCTTTCTCATACACACGCTCACACCTCCTCACCTTGGGTGCTGTCCTGCAGTTGCCAGTGCCCAGAAACTTGGCATTCCTTCTGCTGTTATCTGATCAGGTCCAGGAGTCAGCCCCTTTAGTTTATCTAGGTACCCAGGGGATGAAAGTCTCCCTCCTCTTCCATTAGCTCTTTCCACCCTGCTGCTCGGGGTGCTAACGTCTCGTTGGGACGAGGCAGATGTGGTGTGCCAGTAAAGTTCCGCATGCGGCACCTTAGGAAACAGGCAAAATACACACCTGGATGCTGGTCCCCGTGCATCATTTACAGTGGTCATGAATGGAAATTAAAAAACAAATTTTTAGATGCTGATTATTTCTCCACTAAATCAATACTGAAAAAAATGTACTTTAAAGGGGGATCCAATTATCTAGTCTGTCTCAGGTGCACCTTTGTGTTTGAGTGTGACGGTACTTATAGGGTCCTCCTTAGGGATCATAAGCTGACTTCTTTTATCACCTTGGATTTAGAACCTTTTGCTTTAGGACAGCAGCTCTAAGGAGGAATTTCCAGGGTTTTTCCCCCCATGAAACCCTGGCTCTTTAAAGAGGTCCAGAGACATTAGTCTTTTCCCCAGAAAGTTACCCATGGCTCCAAGCCAAATACTGGGCTCCTGTCTGCCAGGTGGTAAGCGTGCTGTGAACAGGTTCAGTTCCGGGACTGTCATCCTGCAGTTCATGGTACTGTGACCCCCTCCTTATTCAGTGTGGTCCCTTGGAGTTGCGGAGTAACCTGGGTCTGTTTATTAAGGAGACAGTGGGGTAACCTCTATTATTCTACTTCTGTTCTGTTCAAGGCTATAATTGCAGCATTTTCCAGGGGGCTGGTCGTCTCCCTTTCTTAACATACAAGGTGTTAGAACTTTCATTCAGTATAGCTTTCACTATAGTGACAGATCTGGGCTCTAACAAATCTGTCAGTGTCTCCCAGGGTTTTTCCACCGCTGTCAGTGTCTCCCAGGGTTTTTCCACCGCAGCACCGCTGGCATTGGGGGTTGGGTAATTTCTTGTTGTTCAGCCTGCCCATGACCCCACCCACTGGGTGCCAGGAGCACCACCATTCCGGTTGTGACAACCAGTAATATTTTTGGACGTTGCCATATGTCCATTGGGGGCAAAATGGCCCTTGTTGAGAACCCCTAGAGCAGAATGACATCAGCAGGACTCCTTGCCTAGATCCCCAAGTCATCTTTATCACATCTCAAGACATGGAACCAGGGTCCTGGTGTTTTTTACTCAGTTCTCATTCAACTTAGCTCCATTTGGCCCCTCAAACGCATTTTCTCACATGGTACTAACCACATGTGCATTTCTCTATTTCAGCTGCCTTTTGTTCCTGGAATGATTTTGTAATTCTTAACCAAATGAACACACTGTTAATATCCTGTTAAGGGAAGATGGAATCATATTACTGCCTGTAGGTCTAACCGGCCTCAAGAGAGAAAGGGGGTGGATGGGTGGTGATCATGTTTCTAGTCCCACTGAGCCTAGCATAGAGTCTTATGCAAAAGTAGGTCTTCAGTACAGTAGCTCCTAAGGGCTTATTCCTTTATTTAAAGTGGTTGGTTATGTATGTCCGATTAAATCATATGCTGATCTGTACATTTCAGTGTCAGTGACTTGGGTTCTAACTGTGTAACCTTTTTCTCTTTCATTTTTAGTTTCTTTTCGCACAGTATATGCCGGAATGGCTCTGGGTGTGGGGAGCAAACATCCTCAATCGTTCTTTACGTAAGGAGGCCTTATCCTGAAAAGCATGAAACTGGATGATGGTTTGGGAAGTTTTGCCACTCATGGGAACCTGCAGTATTTTGACATTCGGAAGAATGCATTTAATTTATCTTATGTATTTTCTTTTATTACTGGTTATTTAGCATACTGTTGACACCTCATTTGCAAATCAAACATAATACTTTCAGAGAATGCTATGGAAAAGCCTCAAGAGCCGCATGGGTGGCACAGCGTGAGTAATGACTGAGGTACAAGAGCTGATTGAGGAAACCTGAATTTCCAGTCTTTTTTTCTTTTCCTAAGCTGTTCAAAAGTTGGATGATTTATGTTGCTACAGCAATCTGATATTGAAGAATATTTATAACATGACTTTTCACTTCTTACAATTTCAGACGTTGTTTTCTAAAGGAAATTATTTCAGTAGATGGATTCTAGTATTAGTTTTCAAATGTTCATCAGGAAAGACTATTTAAAAGTGTTATTTTATAAATAAGATTGCTGGTATGATTAGCTGTAGAAATCTGTGTATTACTATTGTATAGCTCTAGTTATTTGACTTTCTGTGTAAGACAATACTGCCCTTTGACGATATTTCATTAGAGAATCATATATGTACGTATGTTGTGTCTGGTGTGTGTATTATGGGTAAGTTACTTTAAAAAAGATTTATTGTCAAGATGGCTTAACGTGGAACCTTACAGGGTACTAAAATTCTAGATTATTCCTTTTCATACTAAACAAGCCTACCCAATTTTGTGCTATAGGTTTGCCATGTATAATATTACTTACAACATTTTTTTTTTAAATCTATGGAATTAATGTATTCCTAGATTTGGACATGTAATGATTGACCCTCAGTCATGTCTTGATTTATAATTATTGTGGATAAGTAGTGATTTCTCAGCCTAGAACCCATTTTATAACTGAGATTTAGCCCTTTAGAGCTTGTTAATTTGGTTTTTGTACACTTTCCCTTGTAATATTATTCCAGTCCAGTAGCATTATTGGTGTGTAATCATCAAGTATTTATGGAATATTAGCTAAAATACGGACAACTTATGCGTGTGATATGATGATTGTATCTTGTTGAAATAAGTTAGAAGCTCATTCTTAGTTCTTGTAATTAATTTATGCATTATAGTGAATACTTTTATTGGTGTGAAGATAATTATGCACAACCCCCATAACCCATAAATGGGTTAGCATTGAAACCTACTTTGAAATGTTTCTGGTTCAGGACCTATAAAGGCAAACATTTTTGAGGACCACATACCTAGTGCTGTGACAGTTGTAAATCACTATATGCATATGACAATATGTGCAATTTAAAAATTTGGAGTTTAATATTGGGACACTGATGCAGAAACTAGTAAATTGATTGAAATCAGGACTTTTTCTTGAATTGTTTTCTCCTGCGATGATGTTCCATTATGAGTAGGCCTAAGCATGCTTTTATGTTATACCCACAATTTTGCCAGTGACATTGCCTCAGTATTTCCAGATGTGACTTGGACTCAGTTCAGAAGTCCTTCCACTTCCTGATCAGGCCTTCATCATCACGTAGGAGGAAGACATTCATATGTGAAAACTTACACACGAGCAACACTACATAACACCGAAGGTTTTGATGCAGTTAGCTTGAATGCCTTTATTGGGTCACATTTGGCATTTTTCCTCACCCAACAATTAATTTATGGTTATTAGACTAAAAAATAAATTGACTTCATGCCACATTGACCTGAACTTTGATGTGTCATAAGAAGTAGCAACTTCATGTAAAAAAATACCATATTTATATCTAAGGTGTTATGTAGTATATTGAATCATTGTTACATGATGAGAATAAGTAAACCATATCAGTGATGTTTTGACATTCTCTACTTGGCAGGATGTTTGTAAATAAGCTGATGGGCGCAAAGTCAGTGAAAGATCCAAACCAAGAATCTTCCTTAGGTTTTGTCTTTCATGAAGTGCTTTTTCCCAGAGCTCATTCGAGAGTCATAATTGGACCACAGTAGATGAAGTTTCTTATTAAGAAAATAGGAAACCTTTGGAAAATAAGAACCTTTGAAACAATCTTTGAACTGAGAATTTAACAATGAAAGCTGTTGCTTCTTCGCTTGGGAGGGGTTTTGCACCATATGTTTGTAAATTGGTTGTCTGGAATGAGATACATTTTTTTCCCCATAGGAACAATTACCTAAAAATTAGAAAAACTTAATCAATGAACACCTGTGGTAGTAATTCATTAAGAGCTGGTAATTCAGCAAGAAAATTGCACAAAACCATGTCTTTTGAAAGTACTAAATTGATTCTTGATCTCATTCTCCTGAAAGGATGTGTAGGATGAAAGTTGATTTTGATCGACTTTAGCAATGTGAGATCACTGGCAGGTTTGCCATGAGCCATTTTGTTGAGGGGTGAGGATAAAAAGGTAGATTGTAGTGGGTTCAAAAAAGAGTGGGAAAAACAAGAGAGATGGCAAGGAGAGACAGCTCTACTGAGGAGTCTTTTTGTTTTGTTTTAACCTGTTACTTAAAATCTTAACCACATTTGGGAACCAGAGGGTTAAATAGCGTCCTTCATCTTGACATTGTGTGCCCTCCGAAACCAAGTCCAGTCTGTCTGTGTTTCTGTCTCAGTATTGGCTAGGCTGTTACTATTTAAAGTAATAGTTTGAATAAAGATTTACCTTCCATAGTGTTGCGTATGCTTTATTACACACATGTAGCATGGGTTTAAGGAAGCTACTTTAGAACCTGGAATGGTGGAACCTATGGGCCTCAGTGTTTTTTTTTTTGGTAGATTTCCAAGCCATCTCTGTCTCATGTCCTGACTCCCTTCAATATATAGGGTTCTCAGGAGCTGACAGCGTTTTCTTTCCCATTTTGGGCCTTCACTATCACATGACAAGGATGTTTGCAATTCACTAGTCTATCTCAGTCCCTAACAGTTGCGCTGTGTATTCAATGGCCTAGTGACTTAAAGGCATGTTAAAAGAACCCTGGCCAAGACCAATTTAACTCCAATTAGAGCAACACAGTTAAGTTTAAGATCAAGTACATTAATGGTGGCGGCAGGGAGTGCTTAACTCTGAGGATTTACAAATGGAAGAGTCAAGAATTCTCTGAAAGTTCCTGATACATCTCAAAGGGGGGGAGGGAGAATTTAATCAGATATCGGTTGATCTAGATATAACCACCACCGTTTATTGAATATGTATGACTCAAGCTCTGTATGTGTATGTTTTATTTAACCCTCATTCTATGACAGGTATTAATATTTCCTTTTTGGGTGAGGAAGGTGAGGTACAGAGTTGAGGTACAACTTGCCCAAGATCACAAAGCTAGCAGGTGATTCTGTATTTACCATATTAAATCAGTTTTGTTAAATGTTAAAGAGAAAACGAAATGCTGTGATTTTTTTTTTGTCATATTGGTTCCATTCTGCGTTATCATGGTGCAGTGGAAAGTTCAAACAAGACAAGCGGTTTTATCCGACTATATATTATATAGCACATGACTTTTCATTAGCATAACCTAAAACATGTTTTCAGTCCCCCAGTTGTGCTGAATGCCAAGTGTGGGCCAGCTCAGCATTTAGCAAGAAAACAGCCTGTGATCCTAGTATCTAAATCACCCAGATATTTTTGGGGAGGCAAACTTTTCCGAGTTTAACACTGATCCTTATTTCTTCAAAAGGGCAACCACTTGGCATTAGTGGTCCAGGCGAGGTGGAGGGGGGTTAGGAGTGCAGCAGACGGGATTTGGAGCAGGGGTTTCTCCTGTGAGAGCGGGAGTGAGACAGGTGGCTGGTTCACAGGTGACGGATGCGCCCGCCCGCGTCTCAGCTGCCGTGTCGGTGAAATGGGTAGAGGTTTACAGAGTGGGTGTCTGGGGGTGCCGCCTGAGCCTGGCTCTGGATAGGGACACGTAAAGGCCCCAGGAAGAGAGCACTGGAGTACGCGCTTCAGGCGTTAATAGCAAACGCTGGCCATGGGGGCCGTTCCGTCAGCGTCGTCCTCCGTCGGACCTTGCCCGGCGCGGCCGCTTTCGAGCCTGTGCCCGTTGTCCAAGCTCCTGGCCCCAAAGCCCAGCGCATCCCACTCGGAGCCGCAGCCTCCTGTCCCCGCCCCCGCCCCAGGGCCGCAAGTGTCGCGAGAGCGTCGCGCGCCCTCCAGGCGCAGGCCCTGCGGCCCTTGGTTTCCAGAGCGCGCACGCAGGCCCCACGCAAGGCACGCACGGCCGGCGGGGCCGGCGCTCCCAGCTGTCGGCCTCCCCGCCCCCGGTCGCGCGCTATCGCGAGAGTTGGGAGTAAACAGCCCCGAATGGAGACCCGAGGTGTGTTCGCCGCTGAGGCGCCGCTATCCCGGGCCCACCGGAGCCGAGCTTGAGGCAGCCGCAGGTACGTCAGGCGGCCGGCTCCCCGGAGCCGCCTCCCCTCCTCCCGACCGCCCCCGCGCTTCACCCGTGTCCGCCGGGCCCGAGGCCCCGAGGGCGGGGGTCCGGCGTGCGGTGGCTGGGCCCTCCCTGCGACCCTGGACCCGCGGGGCGCGGGGGCGTGCGGTAACGCTAGGCATTCAGACGCACCGGCGGACGCGACGGGCATGGCGGTGGGAAGTGAGCGGTCCCAGGTTTACGGCTGGTGTCCCTGACTGGCCCTTTCTACGTGTTGACGCGGTGCGGTAGCTTAGCACAATTTCATTTTCTTTATGTGAAATAAACAGAAGGAAACAGTATTCCTGGCTCTGGCCCGTTCAGCCTCCGGACATACCCATAGTGCTAGGTCTGCACCCAGAGCGGTGCTGGGATCCGATTTTCAGGGACCCCAGTTCTTGGCTCTTTCTGAGTCTGTACACACTGCTGCACTGGTTTTCAAAAATGCAGTCGGCGCGTTGGGGCCCTGAGACTGTCTGGTGTCCTCTCAGAACCAGGATGCCTTGCAGACCTGTAGGATCTTCACATCTTGCCTTGCCCGGTCAGGATGTGCTTCCTGAGACTGTTAAGAGACCATCAACATTGTTATTAAGATGTTACCCCTTGTTTTGGTGAGAGCCCCTGAGAATCTCGGCCTGTTTGTCTATGCAGATTAAATTAAATACTTAACATTTACTTTAAGACGCTTGCAAGTGAGAGAGAGTGGCGCAAGAGCTGAGTTGAACTTTGGAGAGTTTCGTTTCTTACGGCCATGCTGGTAAGTAAGGAGCTCTCTCATTTCAGGGTCTCAGTTTGCATATGTATAAAAATGAGGGGCTTGGAGAGCAGTGATTCTTTCCAGGTTTTTTTGTCTGCAGCACCCATTTTATATATATACTTTTAAAAAAAATGTAAGAGCTTTAAGGTAAAATTTACATATCATAGAATTCACCTGTTTTAAGGTACTTATTCAGTGATTTAAAATAATCGTTGAAAATTTTCTAATTACAGTTGACATACAATAATTATATTAGTTTCAGGTGTACAACATAGTGATTAGACTCAGTGATTTTTTTTTTAAAGCAAATTTACAGAGTTGTTGCAATCATTGCCACAGCCCACTTTTAGAACATTTCTGTCACTCCCAAAAAGACCCCTGGTGCCCATCTATAGTCATTACCTATTTCTAACCCTAGTCCCCACTAATCTACTTTCTGTCTCCCTAGATTTGTCTTTTCTGAATATTTAACGTATTCAGGTGGAATCATATGTGGCCTTACGTGTCTGCCTTCTTTAATTTATTAATTTAGCATGTTTTCAAGGTTCATCCAAGTTGTAGCATGTATCAACACTTAATTCCTTTTTATGGCCCAGTAATATCCCATTTTATGGATGTAACACATTTTGTTTATCCATTCATTTAGTGCACCTTTTGCAAATAAAATTTTATTTTATGTTCCCATGCATAATGCAGATGGATAGAGCCCTTTATTGGAGGTAGTGAGGGGTGTGGCCTGAGTGGGGCATTTGTCCATTAGTTCTCTCCCTTGCATTCCCCAACCATCCCTTATAATCAAAAGTTGGTTGTTTCTATGAAAAAAGAAATTTCTAATTAAGTGCTTGCAGAGCCTTTGAAGCACCCCTGAGATCAATCGGGATCTCTTCTAGTCAAGAAGTTTTTAGCATTCCCTTCAACTTTACATGTTCTTTGATTCCATTTTCCGTAATTCTGATGCCTCTTTATTTTTGTGGCAGCCGTGTAAGTCCCACACATAATTAGAGTAACAAAAGCTACGAGGACTGAAGACTTAGGTAAAGTGCACATGGCTCCTGTTGGTGGTTTAAGTGGGGTTTTCCGGGAGAGATTTACCACTGCCTCTTTGCACCTGGAGAGCATAGAGATATTAGTTATATTTTATTGGAACTTGACAGCTCCAACCCTTGGTGATTTGAACTAGTAAGAACTGGAGGATAGACCTTGTATTTGGCATTTGGGTAGGGGACCTGGGTCTTGTCCAGTGTTTTGCCTGAGACAGGTTAGGAGGTGGCTAAAAAGAGACTTAAGTTGATTTTTCCTTCTCTGTTTTCCTCATCAGCTTTGACCGTTGCAGAAAGCTGTTAGCTAGATTTATTAATCTGGACAGTGCCTTTTTGCTTAAGGAAATGAGTTTAAAGTAAAATGAGGGAAGGACTGAGTTTGAGGGCGCCTCACACGTGGCTAACCAGTGACAGAGGACTGAAGGATAAAGAGAAAAGGACACAGCGGCAACGTGGGCGAAAGGCTAGGCAATGAAAGACAGTGAGGACCCAGCTTTTTTTAATTTTGGCACTATTGACTCTTTGGGCTGAATTATTTGTGTTTTTCCCCTTACAAAAACTAGTGGACAGAATGTGCCAGAAGGAATGGTTCAGTCAGGCTTAAGAATACACCTTGTTTTAAAGATAGTGTGGTTTGACATCTCTTAAATGTTAGCTTATGAAACAATGATAATATAGCGAAGTATGCAATTAGTTATGAAAGTGGTATTTTTACAGCCAAATTTTAATTAAACTGAATGGTACATGGTCTAAACACAATTCAGTTTTCTCTGGAGCTATTTCAGTCAAGGTTCATTAAAGAGCAAGGCATAGCTGTATAATTAGATGACTGTCGGGTGGTACAAGTCATTTCCTCTCACCTGAATTGTGTTCTTTAATTATTTGCAAAGAAATAATTTCAGATGTACTTTAGCTATACCCAGAATTATGATCTTAGTGATATTCTTTTATAATGCAAAGTAGAGGTATCTCAGAGTTGCAAAGAATGTTAACTGTCATCTAGACCAGTTGCTAGCCCAAGTAATATATTTCCTCTACTTCATCTCCCTTTTACGCATATATCTCCAAGAATAATTAAATGTTGGATGTGTTATTTGAGCACTTTTTCTTCAGTATTTGGTGTCAATATTTTTTTATTACACCTGTATTAGAGGCATAATTATACCTAATTATGGAAAAAACATAATTACGTATATGCCATTTTTTAGAGTGTACCTTTGTATGTAAAGATAACCAGGTCTCTATATAGAGAATTTGTAGATATTAAATCCAGTAAACACTTAGTGCATCCAGTAACAGCCCTTATTAGACCCTATGAGTAGTGATAGTATCAATTAGAAGCCTGTTCATTCAGAATGAGCTAGCTAAAAGTCTTACCTTTGAAGGTAGACCCAGATGGATTTTAGTAAACAATTCCTAGGAAATAGATCCCTTTTAAACTCTACTATATGTACAAATAAAGTTAAATCTTTAACACATTTTGAATCTGTATCACTGTCTTACCAGAAAATTTGTTTTTCTATAAAATTTTAAAAGGTTTATAGGTATTTATATGTTTTGTCTAATTATAAAAGCGTATCATACACTCTTTGTAAAAATGTAAGTAAATAGAGTTAAGAAAATAATTACCAGTAATCATACCATTGAAATGTAGAACCACTGTTACCACTTTGGTAGACATCTTTTCATGTTCTTTTTTTCCTGTGCATATAGATACATAGTTAAAAATCAGAATTTGAATCACCGTGTACATGAACTGTTTTACTTAACATTTCATTAGTAGTTCCCCATATTCTTTGGGAAATATTGTATATTAGTTTCCTACTGCTACTGTAGCAGATTTCTACAAACTTTGTGTCTTAAAACAATACAAATTTATTATCTTACGATGTTGGAGGTCAGTAGTCCCAAATCAAATCAGCCTCATTGAGCTAAAGTCAAGGTGTCAGCAGGGCTTCATTCCTTCCGGAGGCTTCAGGGGAGGTGCTGTTTCCTTCCCTTTTTCAGTTTCTGGAGGCACCTGCATTCCTTGGCTCCTGACCTCTTTCTCTGATTACTTCAGCCTTGTGTGTCCATCATCGTATCTGCTACCACCAGCTCAGTGATCCTGCCCCCTTCTCATGAAGACTCTTGTGATTGGATCCACCTGGATAATCCGGGACCATCTCCCCATCTCGAGACCCTTAGTTTCATTACACCTGCAAACTCCCCTTGGTCATATAAAGTAACATTTACAGGTTCTGGGGATGTGGACATCTTTTGGGGACCATTATTCAACTTTCCAAAGGAACATAATTTGGAATTGCTGCATAGCATTCCAGAGTATGGATGAACCATAATTATTTAGCTAGTCCCCTGTTGTACTTTTGGAACGTCCCTAGTTTTTCCCAGTTTTAATCCTTGGACATAAATCCTTGTATATTTTCAGAGTCCCACTTATATGGAATGAATTACTAGGGGAGATTTTAGGAAAGCAGGGTAGCCTACCTCTTAACAGTGTGGTCTCTGGAGCTAGACTCCCAAGGTCCCAGCCCAGCGTTCCCACTCACTATCCATGTGGCTCCAGGCAAGGTTCTGAACTACCTTGGGCCTCAGTTTTCTCATCTGAATATGTGGGTAGTAACAGGTTGTTGTGAGAATTAAATGAGTCAATACATGCAAATTACTTAGAATAGTGTCTATCTCAGTAAGTGTTTGTTTTTGTTATTACTGGATTTACTAGACCAAAAATTTATTACATCCATTTTTAAGGCTTTTCATACATATTGGCAAATAACCATTCTAAAAGGTTATAAGAATTTTTTTATATTCACTAGCTACATCTGAGAGTACTCATTTTATTGGGTTAAATTCTTAAACGTGATTTGTGTTTTATACTGGGTGTCAATTTATGTCTGTCAAAATGTTACTTGATTTTCATAACATAAATTGCAGAAACACGGGGGTTAATTTTAACCGAAATTTATTTTACTATGAATTGAATTTACATGAATCGTTTCAGGAGTTCTCTCAATTCTGTAGAATGAGAAATACTTTTAATTTCACTTTGACTAGCTATCCCATCTGTTGGGATGTTAGGATGTCGTCAGTGTAACAATTCATGGGTGTAAATCTCTTTGACATGGTATATGGTCTGGTTATGACACAGTGAGTCTAATATAAGAGGCTTATAAATGCGTTCCTTTCACCACTTTTTAAAATTTAGTACTCCCACCCTTCTCAGTGCATTTCTAGCACCTGAGACTAAATATAGGACTTATAATATATATTGATATATTGCTCATTTTGGAAACAAGTTCAACCTACCAGAAAGGTTCCAAGAGCAGTATAAAACTTTTTTTTTTTTTTAAGTCTGAATCATTTGAAAGTAAGTTGCAGACCTGAAGCCCATAATCCCCAGATACTTGAGTGGATATCTCCTGTAAGCAAGGACCTTGTACATAATGATAGCAAAGCCTTCAAAATCAGGAAATTAGTGTTGATACAGCACTGTTATCTAATCACAGGGAGGCCCCATTCAGGCATTGCCATTTGTTTCAGTATTGTCCTTACAGCAGAGGGATCCAATTCTGAATCTTGAGTTGCAGTTAGTGGTCATGTCTCTCGAGTCTCAATCTGGAGCTGTATCTCAAACATTCCTTGGCTTTTGTTACCTCAGTACTTATGAAAATTCTAGGCCAGTTATTCTGAAGACTCTCTCAGTTTGGGTTCTGGTGTTTCCTCGTGACCTGATTCAGGTTGTGCATCTTTGGCAGGAACCCCACGGTAGGTGCGGGGCTCTTCTGGTGCCTCTGCTCTGTGGCCCCTTTTACGTGTCACCCACTGCTGATTAACTTAATGAAAGTTCACTGTGTCAGTTGCCTTTTTTCCCTTTGTAAATCAGCATTTTGTTGGGAGGCATTCTGAGACTATGTAAATATCTAATTCTTATTCAGTCTTTCCGTTTATTTATGTATGTGATTGTGGACTCATGTTTTCCTGTTTTACTCAGTGGGTTAGGATCTGTTCCTTTCATTATTTATTTAGATGCTCAGATTGTCCTAAGCTGGCCTCTGTGTCCTTTTGACACACCCCCATCGTTCTTTGAGCACTTCCTCACTTTCTGGCACAATAAGATGTCCCATACGCATGTGTTCTTACCCTGCTGAGACTGGAACTAGCCCCTCCAGGAAGCCTGTCTTCTTTTAGCGCAGAACAGTACTTAGAAAACTAGTTCTGCTATCAGAAAGAGAAATGAAGGAAACAATCCCATTTACAATTGCATCGAAAAAAAACCCCCAGAAACCTAGGAATAAGTTTAACCAAGGAGGTAACAGACCTGTGCTTGGAAAACTATAAGACACTGAAGAAAGAAATTCAAGAAGATACAAATAAATAGAAGCTTGTACTGTGCTCATGGATAGGAAGAATTAACATCATTAAAATGTCCATGCTGCCCAAAGCAATCTATAGATGCAGTGCAATCCCTATCAAAATACCATTTTTCAAAGAACTAGAACAAATAATTTTAAAATTTATATGGGACCATAAAAGACCCTGAATAGCCACAGCAGTCTTGAGAAAGAACAAAATTGGAGGTACCATGCTACTTGATATTAAACTGTACTACAAGGCTGTAGTGATCAAAACAGCATGGTACTGGCATAAAAATAGACACATAGATCAATGGAACAGAATAGAGAGCCCAGAAATAAACCCATGCCTATATGGTCAATTAATCTATGACAAAGGAGGAAGAACATACAGTGGGGTAAAGAAAGTCTATTTCAATAAATGGTGTTGGAAAAACTGGACAGATACATGGAGAAAAGTGAAACTGGACCACCTTCTTACACCATGTACAAGAATAAACTCAAAATGTATTAAAGACTTAAATGTAAGACCCAAAACCATAAAACTCCTAGAAGAAAACATAGGCAGTAAACTCTCAGACATTGCTCTTAGTGATATTTTTTTTTCTGATCACCTCGGGCAGGGGAAACAAAAGAAAAAAATAAATGGGATGACTAAAAAGTTTTTGCACAGCAAAGGAAGCCATCAACAAAACAAAAAGACAGCCTACTGAAGGGGTGAAGATATTCACACCAATGATACATCTGATAAGGGGTTAATATCCAAAATTTATAAGGGACTTATACAACTTAACACCAAAAAATCAAACAATCCAATTAAAAAATGGGCAGAAGACCTGAATAGACGTTTCTCCGAAGTGGATATACACATGGCCAATAGACATATGAAAAGATGCTCAATGTCACTAATCATCAGAGAAATGCATATTAAAACCACTATGAGATATCACCTCACACCTGTCAGAATGGCTAGCATCAATAAATCAACAAACAAGTGTTGGCGAGGATGTGGGAAAAAGGGAATCCACATGCACTGGGGGTGGGATTGGAAATTGGTGCAGCCACTATAGAAAATGGTTTGGAGGTTCCTCAAAAGAATTAACATAGGACTACCTTATGACCCAGCAGTTCCACTTCTGGTTATTTATCCGGAGAAATCTAAACACTAATTTGAAAAGAGATATACACCCCTATGTTCATTGCAGCACTATTTACAGTAGCCAAGATATGGAAGTAACCCAAGTGCCCATCAGTAGACGATTGGATAAAGAAATTGTACATTTATACAATGGAATAATATTACTCGGCCATAAAAAGGAATGAAATCTTACCATTTGTGACAACATGGATAGACCTGGAAGGTATTATACTAAGTGAAATAAGTCAAATAGAGAAGGCCAAATACCACATGACCTCACTTAAATGTGGAATCTAAAGAACAAAATAAACTAACAAAACAGAAACAGACTCACAGATACAGAGAACAAACTAATGGTTGCCAGAGAGGAGAGGGCTTGGGGAGCTGGTTGAAAAAGGTGATGGGATTAAGTGCCAGCGGTGTACTAGACTAATCAGAGGGATCACTGCATAAATTATATAAATGTCTAACCACTATGCTGTACACCTGATATTAATATAAAATAATATTGAATGTCAACTGTAACTGAAAAATAAAATTAAAAAAAAAAAAGCATGCATGGGAGTCAGGAGCCCTACAGAAGAAGCGAGTCAACTTCCAGAGATTATTCGTGCAGGGCAGGGAAAGGACAGCCTGATGCCTCAGTCTACCCAGAGTACCAAAGTATCGGCTTTATGCAGTGGAGTCTAATAGAGTGAGCCTTACAAGCCTCACAAGGGATGAATCTTTCCATCAGTGAGATTTCCTCTTTCTAGTTGAAGGGACATGTTTCCGACAGCTTTTCCCAGGCAGTCAGGTTTCTAGCCTCAAAATAAAATCCAGGTGGTGGGCCAGGTCTGGCCTAGCAGACCGTGAGCTCCAGCCAGGGGTCAGTACAGGGGTGGCCTGGAGAGCCAGCCACCCAAGCAAAGCATGGTGAGGTGGGAGACCTTCCTTGACATTGGGAGACCTGTGCTCGAGTCTTGCTCTGCCACCTGCTGGCCTTCTGACCTTGGACTGGACTTTCTGAGCCTCAGTTTTCTCATATGAAAAATGGAGATCATAACTTGCCTTCCATGAGAAGAGAATTAATGCTTTCTGATCTCAGAGTCTATAATCTTTGTTGTGCTTCTACACATCAAATATAAACATTAATGTTCTTTGTCAGCCCAAATTCTCCAACCCCACCTTCTATTCCAAATGGAAGGAGGAATCTAAAATTGTATGTCGCGCGCCTTGAAGTGTTATTTGCCTGTTTAGTATGTATGTGCAACTCTGACATCACTTATCACACTATGTTCTAACAGTCTGTTGAAGGACCAGCCCCCTCCACAATCAGACCAGGAGGTCCCTGAGAAGGACTGGGTCTGGTTTCTCTCAGAGTCCCTGCACCTACTGTAAACACAGGTGTCCGCTGGGTGCTTCTTAAGGCAATTGTGAGGAAGGAGCTAACCTCCACCATTTCCGAGAAGCCCTGGTACAGAATGATGATGAGGGAGCACTGACTTCGTAACCGGCAGCCTCGAGTGGCCATCTCTGTCCTCCCATAAACTCACTCTGTGGTCTTGGCAGACTTGCTGACATCTCAGAGCCTCAGTTCCTTGAACTGTGAAGTGGGAATAATGCCCCTTATTCCGAAGCACCTTTTAATAAGTGGGCATGGAGTTCTGGTAAAATCGAAAATGGCATTTCAAAATAAAGAAATTTAACCGGACAGAACCACTTAAGGCTTTACTCCCAGTGTCTCCTTTTGATGCGGATTGTTTCTGGGCCCATTTGTCTAAGTCCTGGCTCTTATTGGTTCATATGAAACAGTGTTACCTTTACTTCTTTGTATAATAAGCATCAGTTAGAAAATGAAAAATGTGTGAGTAACATTGTGTGAAATTAAAAATAAAAAGCTAATCGTTCTGGAAAAAAAAACCCAAAAACCAGTTCTGGGCACTAGGTGGGCTCGCTGCTATTGGATTTCACTGCTTGCATGTCTTTTCAGTAGATAGTGCTAGGAAGTGTGTGTATGTGTGTACACATTCCTGCAGACATTTACATATGTTTATTTCTACATCTGTTTGTCTGTATATTGAAAACGTCACACCAGTACTTTTCCATTTCAGCCTGGTCTTGCATGGTTCAAGTTTTTTCCCTGTTTGTATCTGCGACTTCATTCTCTGACAATTAAAAAGCTACCTCCCATTTTCTGTAAAATATTTATTTGATCGGATCAGTTTCCCTTTGTCACTGCCCTCACCCCCTCACCAGGTGCCTCTTCCCCCCAAACACACCTTCCTCACCCTCTCAGACTCCATAACCCCACACGGGGCCACTGTGGCTCTCCCACCTGCGCCTACCTTCTTGTCCTCAGCTGAATTATTCAGAAAGGGAGGAAGAAAAGGAAAAGTGAGAACTCCTTTTAAAAAGGTGTTTCTCTTTTCATGTGTGTATATGTGTGTGTCTCTGTTTACATGCCCTGTGCTTACCTTATGCTTGTTGCTACTTATCCGCTTCCCACTAGATGGTGAGCCTGTCTTCGGGAGAGTGCTCACCAGGTTTGCATTACATAGCGAGCCGGGAAGGCTCTGTGTCGACACAGGTGAGTAGATGTTTAGACATGGGAAAGTGCAGTCTGTGCCTTCAGAGGCCCAGTAGAGGAGCCAGTGGGGACTGGCCTCTTTAAAACAAACAGGCCAGAGCCACAGAGGTCAATAGTAAGTGGCCAGTCTTGCGACCCCAGACTGCCTCTAGTCCCATGGTGGCGTTTTTGTTTTCCATAAAGCATATTTTGAAGCCCTTTTTTATTCTTGGATTGGGAAACCATAGAAACCTCAGTATCTGTTGTCATAATTTTTATGAGCTATAGGTCTTGAGAAGAGTGTCTTCTTAGAACCCAGATTTTAGTTCATCTTTAAAGTATGTAAGTAGGCCAACCAGATCCACACAAAACCTTATTATCCCTGTCATTCCCCACCCCATGGGGTTTCTCTGCTTGGCGTGCGTATTCCTTCCAGTCACTGGTGGGCTTGGAGACTAGAGCAGGTTGGCCTTTACTAGTGTGGCCCTTTGCGGAAGGGGTCAGTGACCTTTTAATTACTGCACCAATGGCCTCATTCAGGTGACCACCTTTCATCATGGAAAGTCTTTTCTACTTATTTGAGGTTATTTTTTACCATCCTGCTCCCTTCTGCCCTGAGCCATGCACTCCCAACTCTAATGCCCCTAAATTTCCCATGTTGAGAACTCAGCTTCTGCTGGTATTGCCCACACCAGCTTCTTTGCAGCCTTCTCCACCTCAGTTTCAGTTAGGGGCAGACACCCGTGTGGCGTTCGCACAGGAGGCCTTGGTGTTGGCCTTGGCTCCTCATCTGCACACATTTCACATCTGGTTGTCAGCAGAGTCTATCAGCTCGGCCTTCATATCTGTAACGTGCCCACCTTCGTCACCTCTCCTGCCCCACCGCGGTCCCACCAAGCCACCATCTTTAGAGGAGCCTTCCTGTTGGCCCTGTTCCTGCCTGTGCCCCCTTCCATGCAGAAGCCGGAGCAAGCCAGATAATGTGCAGGCCCGCCTGTGTTGCTGCTCTGCTCCCCTCATGCCTTCCCTTCCCGTTCAGAGTAAGGGCTGAGGCCTTTCTCTGACCCACAAGGCATGCCCTCGTCTTCCTCCCAGTCACTGCTCTCATCTCATTTTCTAATTTCCTCCTTCGCTATGCTCCAGCCACACTGGGCTCTTTGCCTTTCCTTACACAAGCCAGGTATAGGCCTTGCCTCGGGGCTTTTGTACTTGCTTTTCCCCGTGCATGCTGTACTTTTCTCCAGATGGCTTGGCAGGCTTCCTGCTTCCAGGAGAGGCTCAGAGGCTTCTACAGCACTCTAGCTAAAAATTCAGCCCTCCCCTGACATGTCATGCTCCCCTCCTTTCTTTTTTTTTTCCTTCAAATATAGTAGTTATCGCTGGCTAAGTGTACCGTATGTTTTACTTATGGCATGTATTACCTGTCTCCTCACACTAGAAGGTCAGCTCCATGAGGTCGGAGATTTCTCTTGTATTTTGTTTGCTGCACTGTTCCTGCCATCTGGAACAGTGCCTGGTCTTCAGAGTTGCTCAGTAAATCAGTTGGATGAGTGAACAAAATTGCTCAGCAGTCCCACACGGCTGTTTCATCTCTCTCAAGTTCACTCCCATTGGAGGGAGATGGTCTGTATTTCCAGTTGTTTGCTGGACGTTCTGCTCAGGCTTCACATCTGCTGGAGGTCCTCGTCCCCCATCTTCAGCCTCTCCAGACTGGCATGTCATTGCCTCCCTCCTCATACAGATTAGTTGCTGATCCTGTGCATGGCCCGTGTTTTCCTCGTCTGTGATGGAGCTCTGCTCAGAATGCCCCTTTTCCTCTCCTTATTGCCCGCCTTCCAGCCCCACCAGCTCAGATCCTGCCAGAGCCAGCTGCCATCCACTTCATCCACAGGAGCCTCCTCTTTTCAACCAGGAAGAGCTCTCAATCCAGTGTCCCTGGCACTGTCTGTGTGCCTCTGCTCTGGCAGTTTCCTTTCCTGCACCTTGGTTAGCTGTGTGCGTTCGTGGTTGGCCTCTGCTGGGCCACACGTGGAGGGCTGTGTCCGTCACTTACTAACAAGACATGTTTCTTCTGTAACACTTGGTGGTGTCTTAAACTTGGTTAGCACTCTATAAACTCACATGATTCAATGAGTAAGTTAAGGTAGAGTGTCTTATGATATTGCAGTGTAGTTTCCAAAAGCCTAAAAAGTTTTATTTTTCTATTTGAGAGAGAACTGATTACTTTAGGCATTTTAAAATTTAAAACCCCCCACTAACCTTACTGCTTCTCTTTCTTTTATTTTTATTTGTTTGTTTAGTTTGCTTCTCCTTCTTTTAAAGTTAAGCTCCTTCCTCAGTTATAAGAGAACATCAGCCATCTCTTCTACAGAGGCTGCATGGTAACTCCACTGTCTTTGCCTTCGAGAATTTTTTTGGAACAGGCTTAATTAAAGTTGATTTGACACAGTTTGGTCTAAGATTTGCTCACTAGTATCACTCACTAATATTTGTGTTATATGTGGTCCAAATATGTCCTAGATTCTTTAGCTTGAGGCATAAGAGTTTTCAGAGATTTATTTCTTTTTTCTTTTAAAGATTTTATTGGGGAATTGGGGGGAGGGGGACACAGCATTGGGGAATCGGGGAAGGGGAACAGACAAGTTGCTGTCTTTTTGTTCTTCAGTCTAGTTGTGGAGGACGTCGCTTCACTGGCCCATGTTGGTATTGTGATCATTGCACTCTTCCCGGCTGAGGCAAATTGGTCGCCGGCCACTCACGGCAGCTCACGCTGGCTGCCGGCCACTCACGCCCGCTGCCGGCCACTCAGGGTAGCTCACGGAAGCCCACCGCAGCCCCACTGCAGCCTACGCCATCGCCAGCGACTCACAGCAGCCCAGCTCCAGGTTGAGCTGTTGTTCACCATCTAAGCTGTAGAGGGTGCAGCATCACTGGTCCATGTGGGATCCGAACCGGCGGCCCTGCTGTGCAGAGCTTGCGCTCCCAAGCCAGCTCTTAACCTACGAGCCACTCGGCCAACCCTGTTTATTTCTTTAAAAAGTTGCCTTGAGTGAGAGACCTATTTAAGCCTTTTAGCTCTAAGTTCATTTAACGTAACATGAGCACTGTTATCAACAGTGATGAGCTTCAATCATCTTTGACCAGTTATACTATAATTAGGTGAGGTACATGCTTCACGTAGTTTATTCCGTGATACTCCATTGCTGCAAGTATGAAGTTTAAACAGAAAAAACTGGACTCACTCCCAAGTAGACTACTATACAACATATTGTGGAGTGGCTTTGGTGTCTCCTGTTCCTTTTCTTTGGTCTTTCTGTTCTGGTCTTTGGCTTTCATGTCTTTGTTCTTGTGGTTGGCATTCTCATTGTTGTTCATCGTGTTGATGTGGAAATAACTTCTAAAATTTCATTTCTATCTGATGAGCTCCGTTTCACCAACCTTAGTCTTCAGTTCCAGAGATAGGCCTGCTTTTTAGAATCATTTGTTATTACAGCAGTGACAGTCCTAATTATTAAACTTTTCAAAACCCTGTAGGCACTCTCACCCCTTACTTTTATCAGTGTTTTCTTGTTTATAGAAGTGCCTATGAATAGTCCCCCAAACCACAAACGCCTTGTTACCCTAAAGCACCAGTGTCTGCTAGAAGACGGGTTTAACAACTTGGCATTCCTCTCTTGAAAGGGGGCTAACTCTTTGTCCTAAATGTTTTCGTTTTAGAGACAAGTAACAATATAAGGCTGTCTTGTCTCATTCATCTGTCTTCCCCTTGCTGGATTATTTGCACTTCTGGTATGATCTATGCAACTGATTTTTCTGGGAATGCTACAGCCAGCATTGTTTTTTACTGCTACTATAATTTTCACTGTGAAGAGTGATCATTTTTCCTACCACTCAGATATTTTGAAATGTGTTTATGCCCATGTGTAATTTAACACTCAAATAACATTTTTCTTAGGCAACAGCTTACCTCACAAACTCTCATACTGCTTCCAGTAAAGAGATGATCTGGTTTTATAACATATGTAGCAGGTTAAATTTCTTTAAGTTGAAGCATCAGATAAAGTAACTTTAATGATAGTAAAAACCCTTCTGTGGTCTTTTCATAGAATTGGCAGAAAATATTTTAAAAAGGTGTAGTTTGAATAATTTTAAAGCACAGTGTCACTTAAAGAAGGTGTTGAGTACAAGACTTGAATAGAAATTAGTTTGTTCTTAGGTATTAATTTTACACTAGAGAGTAAGGGTGTATATACCAAGCTTTTGCCTGAAAAATTAGTGAAATTTATGGAGATTTAAAGTGGTAATTGGGGAAATGTTTTGGAGATGAAGAGTTGCAAATGACAGGAAAATACAGAATCTGAAACAGAAACAAAGTAAAAGGATAATAAATAAAGCATCCTGATTCCTCCTTCTCTTTGGCTGCCAGGATGCCCAGGACCAGTGTGCGTAATATTCCTGGTTATTTGTTATTCTTAGTTCTCTCATTTATTTTATCCTTTCTTATTTTTGAAGCTGCCTTAAAACTTTATTTTTTTTTTCCCTGAAAGAGATGAGGAGTAACTAAAAGTGAAATAATAAGGCGTTTCATGGCTGTGTCATACATTCCTTTTGTCTTATAACTGGGATATCTTTTTGAGACTCTTATCTAAATTGCACTGGTAACTAAACCCTACCTGGTTCTGTCAGTGTGCTACTAACTTCTCTGTACTTGTTTCGTTTTGTAGATTGGCTCACAGAGTGATTGCTCATCCCCGTTGGACTTTGGTTCTGTGGTGCAAATGGAGTGCAGGACTCAGTTGTCTGGGCCAGAGTGACAGAAGCCTGATGTCCAAGATGGAGAAGAAACGAAGAAAGAAATGAAAGCCTCTTTTCAGGCCACACCACAAAAGGCCATGAAATTTAACTTTTATTTACATTGGACAAGACTGTAAAATGGCTGATCAGTAATGTTTCGGCTTTTAGCTGAAACAAAAATTAACTTATAATCAAGGAAGAAAAAAAGTGCGATTTGAATTTATGCAATTTTATGACCATATTCACTTATGACCATGAAGCTTGTCAACATCTGGCTGCTCCTGCTAATGGTTTTGCTCTGTGGGAGGAAACATCTGGGTGACAGACTGGAAAAGAGATCTTTTGAAAAGGCCCCGTGCCCTGGCTGTTCGCACCTGACTTTGAAGGTGGAATTTTCTTCAACAGTGGTGGAATATGGTAACGATCTTATTTTAAATGTTAGGGGCTTCCCCCGCTCCCCTTTTCCCATTTTTGTTTCAAACTTATTTTAAACATTAGCTTTTGCCAACAAATATATCCCTCCTATTTACAGTAAATTTCAAAAGGAGTGAGTGTATAGCGCTTGGATGTTATTTCTGCTCAAGTTTGTTTTCCCAGTGTAGTTAGCTAATATGAAGCAAGAAAATCAACATTCTGCATTATTTCCCTAAAATCGGATTCCATGGAACAGATGCTACTGTAGCTAGTGAGGGTGGGGGGTTTGGAGGTGTTGGCTGTTACGTTCTGAAGTTCAAGTGACCAGATGTGAATAACTAGCAAATAGTCTCATGTGTATATAATCTCCAAATTTTGTTACGGTTTTCAGTGAAATAAAATTAAGCCTTCACTTCTTTGGATTCCTTTTACCTATTTGAAAAACTTACATGCATTTCTTTGCTGTCCATTCAAACTTCTGTTAATATTTGCTATTTAAAAAAAGAGCACAAGTATCTGATCTTGAGTGATGGATCCTGTGATCAGGGGACTCATACAGATCGTTATAACTTAAAGCTCTGGAAACTGCTGTGCAGAGCATTCAAACCAGTCCCTTTGTTTACTGCTCTTTCCACTGTGGGTTTTAAGATATGTAAGTTGTTTTTTTTTTACCAGGGAAAATTTAGATTGGATGTAATCTTACGTTACATATGTATATAAATTCTTATTTTTATTTGTGGTCATTGATTTCAGAATATATTGTGGCTTTCAATGGATACTTTACAGCCAAAGCTAGAAATTCATTTATTTCAAGTGCCCTGAAGAGCAGTGAAATAGACAATTGGAGAATTATTCCTCGCAATAATCCATCCAGTGACTACCCTAGTGATTTTGAGGTGATTCAGATAAAAGAAAAACAGAAAGCGGGGCTGCTAACACTTGAAGATCATCCAAACATCAAACGGGTAACACCCCAACGGAAAGTCTTTCGTTCCCTCAAGTACGCTGAGTGTGAGTACTGAGATCTCAGGCTAATTTGCGTCAATTTGTTTCTCTTGGATTTAGAGACAGAATGTACATATTGACCCATGACAAGCTCCCCCACCCTCCTACACACACACACATGACTTTATTTTGAAAAATTTCAAGCTGGCAGAATAGTTGAAAAATACTACAGTGAATGAATACCTATGACCTTTCATCTAATTTCATTAGTTATAAATGTTTTCTTGGCAGGAACTTAAAAACCAAAAAGAGGCATCATGTTAATCTGGTAGGAAAAAAATCAGAGTTTACAGTAGAGGGTGACAGTGAGCATTGTTTCTGTCAGGAGTGGTTTTTCACCTGGGTTCATCTCCGAGCCTTCCAATTGAGGCCCTGTTCTCTGAGGCCCCTTCACACTCTGACATGAAAGACGGTGTCTCTGAGTCTCCTCTTTACTTGAATTTTGCTTTTATCAGTATGTGTTTTCATTTTTTATGGCATCTTGCAAAACGCCTTTTCCGTGGGTGTCATTTTGTTTGCTCAGAGCCTCCCGACCATGCATGATCACGCCTTGGCGGTGCTGTGGGGTTGTCCGGATGGAAAGAATGTGGTGATTGCCTTTTCAGCATGAGGGCTTATCCTTTCCTACTTCTTTACAACTTGGGCTTGTCAAGATAGAGTTTATCCTCAAAAATTAATTGCATACTTATTACATAATATTTCCCAAAGCATATGTATTACCAAAGGAAAGGTGGTTTCTTTTTTCCCCTACTCGTCATAAACTAGGGTAACAAATTGCCAGTTCTCTTATTATTTACTACCATTTCCTTCATTGGAAGGGGAAAAAAAATTGCTTTTCTTCCTTTGTCCTATACTAGGCCTGAGAGCCTCTTGAGTTTTCAAAAACATAGGGGAAATGGCTAAGTCGTTTGCATAGTGTGACCAGTCAGTTCTGGAGTCAGCTCTACAATTTGGGCATCTGACTTCTTCAGCGTTCTTTCTACTAGCCCAGTGTTTTGTAGTGCTTTTTCTCTTTAAAAAGCAATAACCTCAAAGCAATCCAGGAAGATTAAAAACAAATCAAACCTTGGACTATTAGCCAAATATAATACATCATTCCCTATTGTTTTTTAATCTTAAAGAGCTCCAGAATATTTTAGGAAATACGGAGATGCCTGATTTTAGCACTGTAGTCATAGACTCTCATGATTGGGCTTCCTTGATTCACTCTCCACCATGGCTGTCTAATGCTCTGCTTGACTAAGGAGATAGCTGACTGCCCGATGGGCCCAGTCTCTTGTTTTTTTTGTGAGCTTGGATGGTAAGCAACTTGTCTGGAAGTCTCAACTTTTCTCATCCAAAAAGTGGAGATAATACTACCTACCTCAGAGTTCTTATGAAGATAAAATGAAATCGTGCATGTGAAGAGAGCTTAGCAGAGTTTTTAGGGTGTTGTAAGTAGACGTTAAATTTTAATTATTTCTGCAGTTCTGTTTTTAGAAGGCTTTGCTTTATTTGGGGCTGGAACCTGTCTCACTCCGGATCACTTCCCTGGCCCTGTCTCACGGGCCAGAGACGGAGCTAACCTGTTTTCCACAAGGCAGCACTTAAAGATTTATTTTGAAGACATCCATGGTATCCCCTCTTGACAGTTTCTTCTCTCCAGGATAATAATAATCTCTTCATTCACCAGTTACTCATATTACATGGTTTCGGATCCCCTCACCATTTTAATTGCTTTCCTTTGAATATTCTTCAGTTTTTCTAAATTGCTCTTAGACAGTGAAGCCAGAATTCAGTACTTAAGGTAAAGCGGAACAGACCCCTCCCTTGTTCTACACATTGTTCTTTAGTTAGTGCCTCCAGTATTGTCCCATGCTGTTGACTTAACAACACAGGAAGTTCAGGGCAGAATAATTTCAGTTGGATTGTGCAAATAATTACTTAATAGAATTGACATGACTATATGTTTTTCCAGTTCTCTGTACTTTCCTGGGTGTAGTCTGGTAAGACTGGAAACAAAATGATAATAATGTGCTTTATAAACAGAATTTCAGTAGTATTACAGATTTGCTATTCTTAAAACTGATTTGAAATGCAGTTTTGTCATCATTATAGTATGGTCTTTGAAAGGTGAAGGGACAGCTTTTGTTATATTTCTTTTGCCTTCTCCATTTTAAAAAAAGTAAGGTATTTACAGATAGTAAAATGTATGCTTTTTAGTATACAGTTAGGCGAGTTTTGATAAAAGTGTACAGTCAGTTACCCAGCAACAAAATCAAAACATGATATAGTCCCATCACCCTCAGAAATGCCCCCGACTCCTCTGTAGTTGTTTTGCTGTTTGAAAGATGACATTCTGATAAGTATGTTGAGAATATGGAGCAATGTATAGTTGAAAAAAGGTATTGATGTTCATTTGGAGATCTGTGTAGTGGGATAACATGTATTTTTCCTGTCCTTGAAATCCAATGCTGTAAAACCTCACGAATGGGAAGTAGCCATTCTCTTTAACCCCCCTCTCCCTTTTTCTGGTTCAGTGAGAACAAGTTGGTGATGAAAGAACAGGCATTTCTTCAGTTTTAGTATCACAATTTATTTCTCTAAAAATTATTATCATTGTTTCTCTGCCTTACATTGGTTAGAAAATTTCAGATAAAAAACTGGGAATCACATTATGGCTAAATAATATCCTATAAATATAAATGCATTGAGAAAATTTTTTTAGCAAAGGAAGAGAATCCCATTTTCCTTCAAACAGGATTTGAAAAGGTAATCATTGCACTGTTTAGAATGACAGTTTTCCCTGCCAGGTATCGGGTCATTTCAGTGTTTTTCCTCTTCTGATCTTTCTCTTCTTTGGCTCTAGCTGACCCCATAGTGCCCTGTAATGACACTCGATGGAGCCAGAAGTGGCAGTCGTCCCGTCCCCTGCGAAGAGCCAGTCTCTCCCTGGGCTCTGGTTTCTGGCACGCGACAGGAAGACATTCGAGTCGACGGTTGCTGAGAGCCATCCCACGCCAGGTTGCCCAGACACTCCAGGCAGACGTGCTCTGGCAGATGGGATATACAGGTGTGTGCTGTGCATCCTGAAGCCACACAGGGTCTGGTGTCCAGGAGGTGTCCCCTCTCAAGTGCATGGCACTGAAGCCAGGC
>NW_017731369.1:4491912-4492895 GCF_001890085.2 Hipposideros armiger | reverse complement strand
GTCCGAAGCGATTTTCTGTTGATCCTCGAGTCGTATTTAGCAGCACATGGTGGTGCTGCCCAGCTGTCCCCTTAGCCTCAACTCAGCCGGGGCCCCGGGGCACCTGACCTAACCTGTGCACGCTGCCCAGGCTTTGGCCCTCGATGGCATGTCGTTGTCTATGGGTTCCAAGGAGGGGTGTGTTTTGTAGACCAAAATCCAAAAAGATCATTTCTCCAAACTGGACTGTACTTGCTTTCTTTTTGGAATAAGGTGCTAACGTAAGGGTTGCTGTTTTTGACACTGGGCTGAGTGAGAAGCATCCCCACTTCAAAAATGTGAAGGAGAGAACCAACTGGACCAACGAGCGGACGCTGGACGACGGTAAGTGGCAGTGCCCAGGCGAGACCGTGGGGGACGTATTTTCTGGGCACATACGGGCTTCCTACCTGACTCTCGTCCTCTGTTTTATCAGCTGAGAGTGTTTTTTTCTGTGTGTTGATGACTAAACAGTTTGCGTACCGTAGTGATTCAGACAAACCCGTTGTGTCTTTTGGCAGAGACTTTGCTAAATGTCTCCGGATGTCAGGACATAGCGTTTGAGGAGAGAGGGATGCCTGGTGGAGGAGCAGCTCCCTGTTTGGGAGAGGGCAGGCATGGGAGACCCAGAAGTGGGGCAGGGACGGCGTGGGCTCTGAGAGGAAGACAGCACGAGGAGCAGATTCGGTAGCTAGGACTGGGAGAACGAGCCTGTTTGAATTGGTGGTTTGCAGTGTTGCATGCTGGCGCGCACGTTTTATGTCAGCGGTTTTATGACCTTTTTCCCTTCTGGGCAACAGGGCTGGGCCATGGCACATTCGTGGCAGGTGTGATAGCCAGCATGAGGGAATGCCAAGGATTTGCTCCCGATGCCGAACTTCATATTTTCAGGGTCTTTACCAACAACCAGGTAGGTGTTTTGAGGGCCCTGAAACTTAAAGAGTTGATGTTAAAGTGTAAAAAGT
>NW_017731369.1:4478788-4491027 GCF_001890085.2 Hipposideros armiger | reverse complement strand
GGTGGTACGTAGTTTTATGTATTTAGGTAAAAGGCCACACAGGGATAATTCTCCCAACCCTGTCCCCTTCCAGCTTACCTTACTTCCCCGTCTCCCATGGGAGAGTTTAATTTCTTATACCCTCTCCTTCTAGAATTTCTTTAGCATATACAGGCGAATATAAATATTTAGTCTTTTTTTTAACCCCTTAATTATTACACTCTATAAGTTTAATTTTGTATTTTATAGAAACACCTGAATGGTGATATACAAAGTAATTTAACTTCTGTCAGAAAACTAGGAGGAATTGAACATCAGAGAGATACTTCTATGAAATGACATTTATTGATGCCATTTGGCCTTCAGTCTATTTAGGAATAAAGATGATTAGATAAATACATGAAACTATTCAGAAACGCTCAACTTAATAGAAGCGTCTTAGGATAAATCCTTATGTAAGTGGGGCAGTTAGAAGTTTGGGGTTTTGCCTTAGAAGGTGTGCTTTAAGGGAAGGAGCTGTCCCTGGGCAGAGAGGCACCCTCAGTACATGCGCTGTTGTTCGAGTCCAGCTCCCTCTAGGGACTTAGAGTTTCTGGGTGGAGTAGTTCACATTTCAGAGCATTCTTTGTTCTTGGAGTTTACTTCTGAGATTTAAGTTAATTCTTCATGCTGTGAAAAATCTACACTTTACCCTTAAAATTAAACACTGTTGTGGCACTTTGAGATGTTCACTGAAACCCCTGAAGGACTGTTACCATTAACCAGGTGTCCTATACATCCTGGTTCCTGGACGCCTTCAACTACGCCATCTTAAAGAAGATCGACGTGCTCAACCTCAGCATCGGGGGCCCCGACTTCATGGACCATCCGTTTGTCGACAAGGTTGGTCATGTCACTGCACAGAAGGACGTTGCCTTTGGTGATGGCCCCTGCTCTTTTACATGCCCGACTTTCGAGTGCTTCATCTCTAGTGTGCTGGTGGCTTGTCACCCATGAGGTGACCGCTCTGTGAGGACAGATGGGTGATGACATGAGCTTTAGTGGCTTGCATCGGAAGTAGCCCGTGGTGCCTAGTTGATTCCTTCTCATCTAAACATAAGCTGTTTTTTTGAACATGCCTGGAAAGCCGGTGTCTGCTCTGTGCACTCTGTAATCCTACATCCTGGCTTTTGTTATCTAAACATACTTGTTAGCAAGCACATTCAGGTCTGTAAGGGTCTAGTCACGCAGCGGTTCTCAACCTGTGGGTCGCGACCCCTTTGGGGGTCGAATGACCCTTTCACAGGGGTCGCCTAAGACCATCGGAAAACAAAAAGATATTTACATTACGATTCATAACAGTAGCAAAATTCCAGTTATGGAGTAGCAACGAAAATAATTTTATGGTTGGGGGTCACCACAACATGAGGAACTGTATTAAGGGGTTGCGGCATTAGGAAGGTTGAGAACCGCTGGTCTAGTGTTATATTTTCGGGGGGAACCCTTCTTGTTTTAGGACTGGTTTTCAAAGCTGTGGTTATTTATTTTTTTTAACAGTTCTGTGTTGATTGTTTAAAAGTGGTGTACTGTCATAAGTAAATGCTTGCTAATTTTGTAGGTGTGGGAGTTAACGGCTAACAACGTGATCATGGTTTCTGCTATTGGCAACGATGGGCCTCTTTATGGGTAAGTATCCCCAATAGGGATGAACTTAAAGGTGTTCATTTTTCCCCTGAAATAACTGAAAAAACTATCTGTTGTCTGTCTGTTTCCGTATTTATCTATACTTGTGTATATCTATCTAAAACCCTGCATATGGAAATTTTCAACATACCAAGAAATAGACTGTGTGTAATAAACCTCACATCCCCACCACTTGCTTCAGCAGTTGTCAACTCAAGGCCAATTTTGTTTCTGTTTAATTTTTATTTTATTATTTCTTTACTTGGCTATAAATAGCAATTTGGAGGCCTAATGTTTTATTCTCCTTTTTTTTTCTTTCAAAATCAGTGAGGAAGATAAATCTATTAGAACTAAATGGATTCTGCAGTATTTATTGAGATGAACTCTGCATGAAGCACAGGGGTGAAGAGGCAGATAAGATGAGGGGTCTGCCTCTAGGAAAGATAAGCTGCAGATACAAAGGAACTAACATGGGAGAAAGCGACATAACAGATGCAGATGGCCCTTTGGGGATTGACGAGAGGGATCAGGTGGCGGAAGCAGAGAGAACAGTGTCATGGAAACGTTCCTTTTGTGCCGTGCTGTCATGGGGAACTGAAGCAGCATGAGACGCGAAACGTTAGTCACTGAATCACACGCAGTCAAGTTTGGTTAAAGATCCCAGTTTTCCTTCTTCCTGAAGCTCTGATTTTCACTCTGTAGGTAACATATGTGAATAATCTCTCATGCTGAAACGCTTTCGCAGTAAGATGTTTGTTGCCCTTCTTTATTGGGTACCCAGGATGTGTGCAGTTCAGTGCTGTGACAGAGGATTTGAGGTCATCACAAAGGAAAAAGAAAAAATACAGCCTCTTCCCTCAGTGCTCCATAACCCAGTAGAGGGAGAGACGAATGTATGCGTTCCCTCCTGCGTGCATGTGGCTCCACCGTGTACATGGCAAGGACGTGTGCGAGTGCCTTCAGAAACGCTCGCTCATTGCGTCTCGCAGTGACACCCCTAGGAGTTCATGCTTGGGAGAGCAAGCTGCCTTGAGGGCTGGCTGAGCTTAATGCAAAGCGTCCAGGGCATAGGGTTAGGCTGAATATATGAAATTAATGTTTTTATAGGTCAAAAACCATGCATATGGGCAGTCATGGTTCCAGCCTAATAGCTGTTTAGTCAGTGATGCTATCTCCTTGTAAGGGGTCCAAGGTTCTGGATTTTTCTGTGTCAGTAATATATGTTGTGACTCGTTCTAAAGGTAGCTCTACCGTGAAAAACACCAATTACTAAGTAACCTCATCAAGTTTTCTTGTTTTCTCTTTCTAATGTTTCTGCTATTTTCCAGTTCTCCCCTTACTGATATCCCACTCAAGGCCAGCCCTTATCAGTTCAGAGTCACCAGGTTGTCAGCCAGTCATCCAGCCCTCAGTCTTTTCCCACCCCAGCTCTTCTTGTGTGGGCGACGTGGGGTTGTGGAAAGAGCACAGGCGTGGAGCCGGGTGACTCCGACCTGCCCCCCGCAGGCTGTGGGACCTTCACTCTTTGAGCCTCAGATTCCTCACCTGTCACAGGCGGGCATGCGACCCACCCTGGTTAGTGGTTTTGAGGATGAAATTAGAGAACAAAGGGAAAGCACGACAAATACTGAGCCTCTATAAGTGATGGCTGTTCTTTTTTTTTTTTCCCTTTTTTCCTGTGTTTCTACTGTTAAAATACATGTTCTAGCAGTTTTCTGACTCTAGAATCTGTAGTGGATGATTATCACCTAATCAAATCCAAGTTTTTCTCCTTGGTTTTCAAGGTCATCAGTATTTTAGCCTGGAGCCTGCAAAGTTTTTCTGTAAAGGATCAGATAGTAAATGCTTAGGCTTTGCAGGCCACGTAGTGTTACAATTACTCAACTGCTCTTGTCCTGTGAAGGCAGCCTTGGAATGTGTGAACAAATGGGCGTGGCTGTGTTCCAGTAAAACTTTATTTACAGAAACAGGTGGTGGGCCTGTCTTGAGCCAAAGCCATAATTCCCCAACTGTAGCCTGAGGCTGTTGGCTCAGCCTTATTTTCCACACTGCATGCACATCTTCCTCCCATCAGTCTCCTCCTGGGTCTCCCTGAGGAAACCACGTTTGTCCCAGTCTCCATCACCTGTGTTTCTGCTCCTAACCCTCCTAGCTGGCCTTTCTTCTGTTCATACCTCTCGACTACCAGCTCTTCCACATGCCATTCTGACTGCTGTGCCACACACTAATCGCTTTTCTGAAATCTCTGGGCAGTCATATTCAATGGCTTCTAATCAAAGAGTTGTTCATTCTCAGTGTGTTAGAGAACTCTGGAGAGGAGGGTCTCGTGTCAGGCTCGAATCTGCTCATATTGCTGCACAGAGATGTGGCACCTGCCAGCTGCTTTTAGTGCTGAAAGTGGCATGTAATCACTGAGGCATTGCTTACACAGTTCTGGCTTACTGCTTGGGCATGGGTAGGGCTGGACAGATGGCAGTAATGTGCCCAAAGAGCTGTGTCACTTATCACAGGCATTGCACTGCCAGCCCCTCTGGAACTAATTCTTGCATCCCCGGGTACCCCTTGCTGTGAGCTATCTTGGGGTCCCGCACCCTTGAGACTTAGACTTCATGGTGCAGGGAGTTTGCAGCTGCAGGTGCCCTTTGAACATCAGCAAAGATTTCTTGATGCTTTCCCTTATGTTTTAAAGGTTTAAAGCACACTAAGTATTACAGAGATTGACAGGTAGAAGGAGGGTGGGAAGGTGGCTTTTTTGGTGTGTCAGCTATAGTGGGAAGGTTTATCAGTGACTTCTGTACTAATCTCTGCTCCTTGATTTCATAGACATTTGTAAATTTCTAGCATCAGCCTATAAAATGTCACTGTTGGTACCTTTGAACAGCCACCTGGTGGCATGTCAGTGGCCAGTGAGCTAAGAAGGTAGTGCCAAGGTTGACTCAGTGTGGTTTAAAAAAGTAGAAGCTCTAGAATTTTGCTACTAATATCACTTAAGCCACTTGGAATCAGTTTGGGTTATTGAATTGTCAAAGAGTTTATTTTTATTTTTTTGGCAGGAGAGCTGTAAAAATCAAGCTCAGAAATGCAGTTTCGAAGCGAGTTGTTTTATACTTTCTAATAGTTTAGCTGCATCTTGATTTAGATCTTGACTTTATAGTTTAAACATTTTTGTCAGTATTTATTTCATTATAATTTCCTTGCAGATGTAGTACTCTTGAAGTATTGAATTACACGTTTTTTTCTCTTATATCCATGTCTTTCCTCTGAGGAGCTCCAGATTCTAGAGTAATGATAGTCATTTCCACAGTTCCCCGGGAGGAAAGTGGAATGCCCTGCAAAGATCTCTTGAAAATTTTATGACTTCCTGATCATGGCAGATGCAAATGTGTGATTATAGTTCCTTCCCAGAGAAATGTGGACTCTAGCTGGGGAGGCAGGATGAATACACTTGGGACGATTTGAAAGCGATGTAAGAATGTGTGTGTAGGTGATGAATTATCATAGTGTTAAGTCTAGTGAAGTTCAGAGAACGGGGGAGCGCCTCCAAGCCTGGAAGTTGTGAGGGAAAAAGTGAGTCCTGGGCTGCAGTCTGATAAGCTGACAGGGAAGTGAGGTAAGAAAGTGTGTTCCAGGTACAGGAAATGATTTGAGCCCAGCGTGAAGGTGGCAGTGAGCGTGGCCTTTCGCAGGACAGCTGTGAGGAACAGAAGTCCATCCCAGCCACACAGAAGAGCCTCATACGGTCTTAGATTTTTCTGGGAGTCATTGCCCTTATTTGAATTAGTTCATTTAAAATTCTTTCTCTTCCTTTGTGTTTTTTGTGCCTCAATTTAGCACTCTGAATAACCCCGCTGATCAAATGGATGTGATTGGAGTAGGTGGCATTGACTTTGAGGATAACATCGCCCGCTTCTCTTCAAGGGGAATGACTACCTGGGTAGGCTTCTCTTCATTAGTCGAATGTGCCTAAAGGAACCATTTGTCTAAAAGCCTAGGGGTGTATTTATAAGTGCACAGATAGAAAAGCAGCATTTAAGCCCAATCCTCGCATGCACAGATGGCATAGGCAGGGCTGCGGTACTTACCTGGCCATGAAGATGCGAGATCTGGCCCCTCTGACATCTGCCTCTTCACTGGCGCCCCAGGCAGGGGCCAGTTCTGAGAGGCATTTCCCTGTTGCATTTCTTTTTAACTTATTTCCAAGTGACTCACTTTTTAGGTCAACTGGATTCATGCCCACTTGTCCTAACTAGTAGGAAGATGAGCAGTCTTGCTTGGTGCTGGGTAAGATGACTTTTTTGCCTTAAGCAAGAGAAACCACTGAGAAGAACTTACTATCAACTCTGCTAACACAGAGATAATTGTATATAGTTGGACAAAATCAAAATAATCCTGCAAGTTAAATAATTTGGCTACTCAGGTCTTAATTATGCTGCTAATTCCTCCTCCTCTACCCATCAGGACAGAGTTGGATTAGAGTTAGTCGCTCCCTCAAGCAGCACTGGTCACTTGCCTGCCCCTCGCAGTCTTCAGGGTCAGATCACCTCTTGGGTGCTCTAATTCAGGGGTGCCGAGCGGGAAGTTTTGGGAAGTCCCAGAAGAGAGTCACAGCCTCCTGAGAATATTGTGGCCTGTCCACACTGGCGCCCCTTAATGGGATAGCTTTTCCCCTTGACAGCGTCACCTCTCCTGGTGCCTCTTCAGTTGGCCCCACCATGGGTCCATGCCTTGCGTACTCAGATGCCTCCTGGAATGAGGTTCATTGAATTGTTGCCACAGCCTGCTGGTGGACCCCACTCTGAGAAAGTCAGTCCCAGGGATGTGTTTCATACCCGTTCATCTGCCCTCCCTCAGCACTTTTTTTTACTGCCAAATACTTGGAAAGGATGCCTGTACTAGTTGATGTCCCTGTAGCTCCATTGTAAATGCGTTCACGGAATTATAATGCAGTATCATGTCCTCGGCCTTTGTCATGGCCTTGATTTTTAATGACATTTTGAGAAATGTCCCTGAATCATCTACAGAGCTGCCGTTGAAGATGTCTTTACTCAGTGTCCCACGTAGATGGGTGCAGAGTCTGTTTATGTTTGATTGGAGTACTTCTTTCTACAGAGCATAGACCCTATTGTCATTCTCATTTTTGCTTCAGTTTCCAGGAAGTTTCAGAGTACTCAGTTAAGAATCTTTTCCCAAGTTACCTTTATCATTCTGAATGGCTTCTTCTTTCTCTTTTGGTGACAGATTGAAATCTTCAGTCATATTATATTATGTACTTTTTTCCTTATAAAGAAAATATTTTTTTCCTAACTTTTAATTTTAATTTTCTGATTTTTCTAAGATATCTCTAATTTTTAAGTTATCCAGAGATAAATCAGTTTCCAGTGTCGAGTCTTGCATGTTAGCAAAATTAAAAATATTCATTTTTAATTGCTTTATGGCATTGCTGTTACACTGGTTATTATAAAACACACCCAAAATAATTTTATTTTCTACATTATCGTTTAAGCTTGTTTTCTGTACTGCAGTGAATTTCAGACAAAAACTAGTAACTTACTGAAGTTGTGCTATATTTAAATAACCCATATTTCTGTTCTGGTTTTATTCACTGATAACCACACTTAACTGTGTGCCAGTATGTGTGCCGTGGTGGAAACCAACCTGCTTTTATTCATAGGAGCTACCAGGAGGCTATGGCCGTGTGAAACCTGATATTGTCACCTATGGTGCTGGAGTGAGGGGCTCCGGTGTGAAAGGAGGATGCCGGGCCCTCTCAGGGACCAGCGTGGCTTCTCCGGTGGTCGCAGGTGCTGTCACTTTGCTAGTCAGGTAAGTGTTGCTGAACAGAGAAGGTGGTGCCAGCAGACCAGAAGCTGAGTCTTGCTTGTCCCCAGCTAGGTTTAGAATTGAGGAGCACATCATGTGACCTTGCTCTGTCTGTCTTCATCTCTACACAAGAGGTCAGAGTGCGTTCTTTGATAGAGGATTTTTGTGACAGTGAAGGGCATACGTGGGAACATACTATGTAAACTAAACCATAAAGCACTGTACAAGGACAGAATACTATTGCTTTCGTTATGTTTGAGGTCTAGTTTTGTTTGGGGGCTTTTTTTTTTTTTTAAGGTTTTTTTTAGAGCAGTTTTAGGATCACAGCAAAATTGAAAGTACAGAGATTCTCCATGTCCCTTGTGCCCCATTTTGTTTGTTTTTACACCGTTTTTGTGCTACAGCTGTATTTATTATATCCAAGCAAGTGTGTTTATCAGGCAGGGGATAAAAAGTAAGATATTTCCCTGCCGTATCCTTCATTTCCTTGGGGATGCACCTTTTAATGTTCTCTCTTAGCTAAGGAGCTGACAAACCAGCAGTCACCACTCCTTTAAAGAGACAGGTTTCTCTGTGCAGTTTACTTATTTGTCTTGTTGAATCCCATCCACAGTTGGAATGGAGCTTAGTCGTCGACCCTTCATTTTGCAGTTAATGAAACTGGAAGAAAGTTCTTAGAGATAGTCCACTGGAATTGACGTTCATAGGCTCTGACTTAGTCAGATGGGCCATCGTGCCTTACTCGCAAAATCATAAAAAGATGTCTTTGGAGCTAGCACTTATTTTATATTTTACCTCCCCCCAAAACTGTTCCTATCTCACCTCCCCAAAAATCCTTTCTATCTAGGTGAGGTTTTAGTTGAGCTTTCTTTCGTGTTGTGATAACACAAAACTCGGCATATTTCAAAGTTATTATACTCTATGTTAATTTTAAAATTAAAACAGTCAAATGATAGTAAATGTTCTCATATTTAAAATTCTCTTAAATTTATGTTGACTTTAGCTTCTAATGCCAGAGACTTTTTTGTATTAATAATCTTTCATACAGGTAGATGTTTGCCTCTTTCCTCCTTTACCCAGCCTTCCCTTCAGTTCAGAGCCACGTTCTTGAAATTGTTGGCATTGGCCAGAGTAGTCTTTGGAGAAGAACCATCTGCCTGTTAGAAGCGTTGTCTTTCTGTTCTAGTTGTTTTCTTCACCCCCGTGTTACGTGTAGTGACAAGAGAGGGAAGGGAATGCAGACTGGGGAGTTCCCTGGCTCACCTAGGCTTCTGTATCCTCCAGGAGGAGAGGATTCAGCTAGGCTCCTTTTTGTTCACTGTTGTTGATTGTGAAACAAAAAATAATGGTTCACGTCTCCCACTTACCATGATCGTTAGCAGGAATGAAGTTTCAGGCTCCACTGTTGAGCCTGTCAAAACTGTGTCCTGTCACATGAGTGGGGAGGTGAGGGTGTGGGGCTCTATCCCCAGAGGCAGCTCTAAGTACAGATATTTTCAGTGTCAAGGAAACCTTTCACTTTCCTCATTCCCCTGCAGCAGATAAAAATGCCACTGTGATAGTTCAGAAATATTTTTATGGCCTGACAAATAGCTCATGATAGAGGCTGAGCGACAAGAAAGTGCGTCCTCAGCTTCCAGCCTCCCATTGCTCAATAAGGAACTAGAACCTAACCTTTGGTCTTGCTTTATCAGCGGGAAGAGGGAATGATTGGTGACCTATAGCTGAGCCCTTAGTAGTTCTTTTATTGTCATTGAAAATCGGTTCCACTTTATGTCCTGTTACTTCTCCTTATGTCAGATTTCCCATCTAGACCTGTTAGAAAAACCTGCCTACACTCCCCAAGACCAACCACCATTAAAGAGAAATATTTAGGAACTTCAGATAGTAAGTTTTTCTTTTTTTGCTCACTGGATTTTCTTCCCTGCATTGAGAGGTTAAAATGTACTTGTGTTTATAATGCGTGGCTATACAAAAGTGAGTGTTTTAATGCTAGCATTCTTAAGCAGTTGATACTGCTTAGGTGTCAAGTTCCTGCCTAGTAGAGCTGAGTGTTCAGGTTTGTCCAGATGCATTCTGATGATGAAACTCTCAAGGTGGCCTCCGCTCTGCACAGTTCTCAGGCTTTATGCACCAGCGTGATGCATCACACGCCGGCCTCCAGAGCAGAAAAGGCAGCTTGGGCCGTGGAGGTGGCGGGCTCCACTCAGACACTGTGCCCCTTGCCCAGCCTGCATCAGCTCCCGCTCCAGGACCCCTCTGTTTTCCTGCCTTTTCCCAGTTAGGTCATGTCCCAGTGTGTTTCTTCCTCCTGGCTTTCCCTGGGGGAGCCAGTACCTTTACCTGTCCTTGCCTCCTGCAACGTGTAAGGTCAATTTATTGAATTACTGGGAAAATACGTTTTTCTGATACATTTAGTCTAAAAAGCAGTAGCTCCGTGAGTCACTGTGGAAGGCTGATAACTGGTTACTCCCAAGGCAGGGTACAGAAATGAACACACATTCATTCTTATCTTGCACAGCCGGACCAAAGCAGCTTTCGTTAGAGACAAAACAAGATTGGAGGTCACGTGTTTGCACATTTGCAGGTTAGGAGTAATCTGATTTTCCTTTTTTTAATGAAAAAATGAGCCAATGCATGGTTTTCTCCCCAGCACAGTCCAGAAACGTGAACTGGTGAATCCGGCCAGTATGAAGCAGGCCCTGATTGCATCAGCCCGGAGGCTTCCTGGGGTCAATATGTTTGAGCAAGGCCATGGCAAGCTGGATCTCCTCAGAGCCTATCAGGTCCTCAACAGCTACAAGCCTCAGGCAAGGTTAGTGTGCTCTCCTGCATGGGCCTTTCTCTGCACTGGGTTCTGAGGGCATTTTTCCCTCTGCACAGAATACCAGCCTCCAAACAGGAACCAGTCACTGATGACACAACACTCAGGGCCCCAGGGAGACCATCATGCTGCCACTCATACCAGGGTGCCAGCTAGCTGAACTTGAACTGCTTTCCACTTCCTGATGTTCTGTTACTTTTAATATGAATGTTTTAAAATAACGATTCCCTGTTTTCTTTTTTACTCTTTAAAACTTTCTATTGAAGTAATCTTGGGTGTACAGAAATTTTCAAAAATAGCAGAGAGTTCTCGATTACCCTTTACTCAGCTTCCTCTAATGCCAGTATCTTAGATGACCATAATTCGACTATTAAAACTGACCAATGAACACTGATACTGTTCTGTGATTAACCTCCAGACTTTATTCCCAGTTTGCCAGTTTCCCCCATGTCCTTTGTCCTGTCCAGAATCCAGGTCCCACGCTGCATTTAGTTGTGTCTTCTAATTCTCCTCCAGCTTTTGACAGTTCATGTCGTTTGGTGTCATTCATGACTCTGACTCCTTTGGGAGTGCTGGTCGCTTATTTTGTAGATTGTCTCCTGATGTGGGTTTGTCTGATGCTTTCTCGTGATTAGTTTGAGGTTATATATATTTCATAGGAAGCTTTTTCATTTTTTATTTTGAAACGATTTTAGACTTACAGTATAGTTCCAGAAATAGTACATGGAGATCCATAAACCCTTCACCCAGCTTTTCCTAATGTTAACATCTTACATAACCATAGTACAAGGCTCAGAGCCTGGAAATTAATGTGGATACATTACCATTGATTAATCTACAGACTATTTTCACATTTCACCCACTGTCCCACTCCTGTCCTTTTCCTGGACCAGAAGCCAGTCCAGCATCCCATGTTCCATTTAGTTGTCTCCTTGGTCCCCTTCAGTCAGGGACACTTGATTAGTGTTCTTCCCCTCGTTATTGGTGGAGTTCATTTGCATCATTTAATTTAGGTGATGTGTCAGTCCAGGTCCTCCCTCCAGGAATCAGATGCCAGGATGGGGTTAGCTGTCCCAAGGGATCTGTCGGGGGAAGGGGATATGAAGGATAAAGAGAAGGAGGCAGGAATGGTCTTAGGACTGCCATGCTGACCTGATGCCTGTGCAGAGAGGTGGGAGGAAGACCCTCTGACCACCCATGGCACAGGTCTAAAAGTGTTTCCACTGATGGGAATCCTTGAACCAAAGCCTTGAACCTGTTAGAGGAGCCTGTGTCCCACAGGGACGGGCCTGCCCTGATACCCCTCTATACTCAGTCATTGGCCAGGAGCAGCCTGGGGGGAGCGTGGCCTTGGCACAGATGTGATGGGGGGTCCAGAGGGTCAGCAGCCGGCGGTGTCCATAGCTGTGCTTCTGTAGCAGGAGAGCCGAGCAGCATGATTCATGGTGCCTGCCTTTGGTGGCGTCTGCCAGGTTTCTCCATTGCAGGTACTGTTGGTCCCTTTGTGACTACTAAATGTCGTTTGTGGGGATGCACTTTGAGATGCTCTTGTTTCTTAACATACTTGCACTCACTGCTTTTAGCATCCATTGGTGGTTCTTGTCTACAGTGATTATTACTGTAGAGATTGTCCCATGGTGATTTTCTATTTCTCTCATTCTTCCTACATTTATTCATTGGAAATCTGCTGTAAGGAAGAGCTGCCCCTTCTCTCCCATTTATTTATTTATTTATTCAATGTATGTCTATCAGTATGGACCCATGGATATTTATTTGATTCTGGGTTATAACCCAGTAATATCATTGTTTATATTGTTGTTCACATTGTCTCAGATTTGGCTATTGGGAGCGCCTTCTGGTTGGCTCTTGGGTCTTTTCAGCACGTCTTCATCAATTTGTGAGCACTTTCTCATTTGTTGGCAGCGCAGCAGTTCCATGCCCTTGGTATCAGCAC
>NW_017731369.1:4473771-4475010 GCF_001890085.2 Hipposideros armiger | reverse complement strand
TTTTTATAACTCTTAATATAGTGGTGGTTTTTATTTTAAGGGGAAGCTCTGTAAAAGTTTCACATTTTCATGCAGTTGAATTTTGATCTTTTGTGATTTCTTTGTTTCAAAAACTAGAAACTTATCCTTCCACAGATATAATAAAAATCTCAATTTTATTTTTTGCTGACTTTCCTTTTATGTTTGTTAAATATGTATTTTTTCATGTGTTGAGTTAATTTGATATGTGGCATAAGAGATGGATGAAAATTAATTTTTTTCTCAATTGCTAACCAATGATCCCTAGTGCATTTATTTAAAACCCCTTTTCTTCCTCATTGCTTGTGATGCTGTATCCTACAAATATTCTTTTTCAGATTTTTGTTTCTTAATACACTGACTCACTTGGGGAGTGTATTGTTGCTCTCTGGCTTGCGAGGGAAATGAGTAATTTAGGTTAGTTTGCAGTACTGGTTATTGAGCTATTATAAGAGATCATTTATGTTTCTTCCAGATGGCCTCCCCTCATGCTTCCCTTTTCGCTTTCCTCAAACCTGGAAGGACCTGAAAGGGCAGTCATCTTGACAGCCGAGCCAGCTCTTCCTCTGGGAGTCTTATAAACCTCTACCTACCTGCCCAGTTACTGGCTTCAGAATTGTCGACAGTTTTGCATCCATGATTCCATTCAATTAATGTGATGCTTCAAGCATACGACTCGTTGGGAATCTCACCTCATATCTGAGAGTTCTCATTTATTTAAGTTCTCTATCAGATAAAAGTTCATCAAATCATGTGTCCCTTTTTGTTTTTTCAAGCTTGGGGAAAAAATTCTCTTTAAAATTGGAGGCTGTCAGAAATAGCGGATTCTAGACGTTTCTAGTGCATGATGTTCTAGACCCTTCCATAGGCTGGATACTTTGGGTATAGGTTGCTTAGTATCTGTGTCTGAATTTCATGTTGCTTTATTTAAAATGTGAAGCATTTCTCAAAAACCGCTGTAGGTCATTTAGGAACCAAGCATTTCACCTTAGCCTTTGCCTGTTTTCCTCCTGCAGCCTGACTGGCAGCCCTATTTACCACAGAACGGAGACAACATCGAAGTGGCTTTCTCTTACTCCTCGGTGTTATGGCCTTGGTCAGGCTACCTGGCCATTTCCATTTCTGTCACCAAGAAAGCGGCTTCCTGGGAAGGCATCGCGCAGGGGCATGTCATGATCACCGTAGCTTCCCCAGCAGAGGTGGAAGTAAGTGCATGCAGGG
>NW_017731369.1:4459183-4465656 GCF_001890085.2 Hipposideros armiger | reverse complement strand
AGACAGGCTTTTAGTTGAATAACCTTTTGGATGCAACATAGGAATTTAAAAATCTGGGTTATGCGGGATCAAAAAGGACCTTATTGTCAGAAACAGAATTCTGTCAAACCATGAGGCCAAGTGGCAACGCAGTGTGTGCTTTCCCCATTTCATCGGTTTCACTGCTCTTTCCCTCCCCACCAAGAAAAAGCTTGCTTTCTTTGCACTCAGTTTCTAGTGGAATTATACATTGAGCAGGAAATGCTGCATTTTTATAGCCACAGACATTTCAGATGTTCCCAACATGGCAAACACTGGATTCTGATGGAGATGTGCGTGCGTCATGTAGTGCCGAGGAATGCGTTTGCTTCAGGGTAGTGACTCTTAGATTATATGATGACACCACCAGCAGGTGCTGCCCATGGCATTTATGCATTTTTGACTTTTTGATTCACTAAACATTGTAAAATGTGCCATCTGTTTGGACAGAGATAAGAAGGCTCTGCTTTGGAACATTTGTATTTGTGAGATTAGTGTAAAAATATCTTAAATCTAAATTTAAAATATGTGGGCATATATTTTAAAACTTAGTTATGTTTGTCCTAGCTTTGAAGAATAAGACACAAAACCGGATATCTGTGACGATGTCCACAGAGGTACCTGCCTATGTGTTTAGCAGTAGCTGCCTGGCTGGCTGCACCTAGTGAATCTATTCCAAGGACATAAACCTTTCAGCATAATAAGAAGGGACAAAAGCTTGCGGTTTTTAGTATAAAAGGAAAAAGTGACACCTTTAAAATGATAAATGCTGTGCACCACCATTTCAAGTGAAAATGAGAGAGGATATGGAAATATAACTTGGAAGTAAATTTGGCTAAAACCCAAATTAATGGCACTTCAGGCATTGTTTTCCTATCCTAAAAGTTTGCACTGTTGTGATCGAAGAATAGATTTTGCTCTGTTTTCTTTATTTGTGACATGGAGTAAACATCAGGTTCAGTGGCAACTGGAAAATCATTTATTCCTCAACAAAAATTCTCATTGCCGTTTTTGTTGTGTTTCAGGATTAGAGGTTTTAAAGCAGGAAACGGCAGTTGTTGAAAACGTCCCCATTTTGGGACTTTATCAGATTCCAGCTGAAGGTGGAGGCCGGATTGTGCTGTACGGAGACTCCAATTGCTTGGATGACAGTCACCGACAGAAGGGTGAGAACTGATGGTGGGGCCAAAAAGTAGATTGTGCCTCATGACTTCGATATTGAAATCCTTTCTCTCCCTTTTCCCTGGTGAGATGCTGGTAAATTATCAGAAACCTGCTCATGAGAGCCAGGTGCCGCTGGGGAAGTCGCCGCTGCTTTGATTGCTTGGACTATTTTGATAGGTATATAAGCCTGGACACATTTAATAAACAAAACAAAACTGCAGTGATTGCCTCCTCTGCCTTCCCTTCCACGTTTGTTGTCCTGGGGCCAGTGGGTGCCGGGACCACTGAGTTTCCATGGAGAGACCCCTTTGCCGGTTGACCTGGTCTGCCCTCCTCAGCTTCCGTCTCCCGAGTCTCTGTGTCACTAGCACTGCCATGTGGTGACCCTTCTCAGGTTGGACCCACTCTTTCCTGAAGGGCCAGCACTTGGCGCTCCTCCCAGACGTGGTTATTTTGGCTGCTGTGAGCCTTCACCAGTGAGGGGTATTTGGTTTCATCAGTGGGGAGTGGGGCTGGGGGAGTCAGAGGTGGGGAACAAGTCCTTAGCACCCCTCCTCTTTTTCAGCATCTCTGATGCATCCTCCAAATTTGGGGATATCGAGCTTGGACATTGTTTCTTTTTCTCATTTTGTAAAGGAAGAAACGGAATGGTGAAAGTGTTAGATCTTTTTGCCTGGCCAGATGATGACAAAACCAGGACTAAAACCTAGTCTTCCGACTCCCTGGAGAGCTGGAGCAGAGGGGAGGGTAGTGGGTTATATCCTCATATTTGCAAACAGTGACGGGCTAACTGGAAAGAATGAGGCCACGACAGCATGAATTGGGAGTTGTGTGGTCACAGTCTCTTTGACTTGAAGTCAAAGCTGACTAAATTCCTAGCATTTTATGTAAATCCTTAGAATAGAATTGGTCTTTTTAAAAATCAAAAGTGAAGGTTAACGGCACAGTTCAAAGAAGATGAATGCTTTATTTCCACAGAGATTTTCTTTTAAGACCTGATGTCTTCCGGTAAGAGTCTTTATTAACATTTCAAATGCCCCAGAGGACTGCCCTGGTCCTTAAACTTCAAATGGCAGCGTAGAGGACCTTTCTGGGGCTTTCAGCACTTCACCAGAAGCCCCTTTAGTGCAAGGAGTGCTTGCTGGGGTTGTATCTCATGGGTCTCGTCTGGCCCAGGCTGGTGTTGATGGGACCTGGAGGGGGCAGATATGCGGAGAAACTGCACGTGGTGATTCCAGGGTTGACGCCAGTGCAGCATCTCCATCCCCGGATAGAAAGGGCCTATCCATGTGGCCCTGTGACGGGAGCTGTGATCGCATGCCAGCACCTAGACTCCCCGTGATGTCTCCCAGAGGAACCAACCGTTTTCTGCTTTCATACTTTGTTTGTGGGGTCCACTGTCCTAGAGGGCACCCCAAATTACTAGACTCTGCATTTGTGTTGACCTTGAACCCACCTCCCTGCGGAGCGCACATGGTGGTCCTGGCTCTGCCCTCACAACATAAATCTAGATCCTTCCCCCCGGACAGNCTCATTTGTTGGCAGCGCAGCAGTTCCATGCCCTTGGTATCAGCACGTGTGTACACACACACACACACACACACACACACACACACACACACACACACACACCACCCCCACCCCCACCCTATTTCTCTCTGTGTTCACCACAACATGAGTTCATCTATCCCTGATCCCACCCAGCACCATGGTTCCCGGTCTAGCCTTCCCTCTCCTTATTTGTAACTCTAATGGCAAGAAACCTGGCTCTCATTATCCACAATATGTTTACTTATTTGCTCAGTCCTAGTATATGCACACTGAGTAGTTTTAGAGTTGCTAACCCACGCCCTAGAAAAAAACAGATTTACTAACAAATTTACTTACAGGAATTGTACACAGTTGTTTATATCTTTAGCTTTACAGAATATAGTCACATTGTTTTCCACAGTTACTTAGGTTAAGTCTTCCCTTCCTCCATTCCATCAGTGTGGTTTTGCTCTTCAGTTTTAATACAGTCGAGTTCATTTGTTAGTGTTTGGATCTCTTTTTGGATTCCCTCCGCATCCTGGTTAATTTCAATTGGCTGCATATTGGGTACGTGAAGCATCACCATGGCTCTCATGTCAGAACCGCACACAGAAGTACACCTGGAGAAGTGTCACTGTCCCTCATCCACTCTCCTATTCTCTCCACACTGTCTCCACCCACCCCTGCAGGTAACAGTCTCATTAGTTGTTGGTTTATCTTTCTTGTGTTTCTTTTTGTACAAATGGGCAAATACATATTTTCTTATATCCCCTTTCTTACACGAAGGATGGCATTACTACAAATATTCTTCTGTACTTTGATTTTTCTCACTTAACAGTATCCTGGATATCGCTTTATATCAATTCATAGAGATCTTCCTCCTTTTTACAGCCGCATAGTGTGGATGTACCATTGTTTATTCAACCACTTATCTATATTTGGGCATTTATATTGTGTTGCCAGTATTTTGCAATTATAAACTATTGCTATAAATAATCTTGTGCCTAGTATTTTAGTTTTGTTGGAGGTGTGTCTTCAGGAAAAATTTCTAGAAGTGGGATTGCTAGGTCAAAGTTGAGAGCATAGGAACTTTGTTAGGTATCACACTTTGCCCTCCAAAAGGGTTGTATCCGTTTGTATTCCACAGTGATGTGTGAGAGTGCCTGCCTCCCCAACCTCACCAGCAAAATGGTCTGTCATGCTGGTTACTTTCTGCCAATCTGATAGGTGAAAACTGGTCTTGCAGTAATGTTGTAATTTTCATTTCTCCAGTTATGAGTGAGTTTGAACACTTTGTCTGTGGTTCAAGGCCATTTTTAGACCCTTCTTGTGAAATGCCTGTTCATTTTTCCCATTTTGCTCTGGGTTGTTTTGGTTTTTTTTTTTGTCCCTCAGTTGTTAAGAGTTCTTTATATATTAACTAGAGTTAGTAACCCTTTGTTGGTGATACATATTGCAGATATTTTTCCCAGTTTGTCAGTTGTCCTTTGATTTTTGCCAAAGCAATCTTTTTTTAAAAGCTAACGGTTAGTCTTTTGTTATTGTCACCTCTGGATTTTGAGTCACAGAAAGACTTTCTCTATGCTGAGGTGAAAGAGAAATTCTCCCAGATTTTCTTCTAATACTTGTTTGCTTTCTTTTATGTTCTTGAAACTCCCTGATCCATTTGGGGTTGTGTGTGTGAGGTATGGATCTTGTGTGTGGTGTGAGGTATGGATCTAATTTTAACTTTATCTTTTGTGAAATGACCACCCATTTGTCCCAGCTGCATTTATTAGAAAATCTGTCTTTGCCCCAGTGATTTCGTGATTTGAGACTTTGAGTCCAAGGCATTCACTGGGGCCTGTCACGTCCTCATTCACTGCCAGCCACAACTACCAAAGTTCCAGACTTGCAGAAGGAAGGAGGTGTTGCCCACACATCCCGTTGTTTGTACAGTCAAGGCCAACTGGCCCAGTGGTCTTTGCAGAGCAAGAAGCATTTCAAAGCCAAGTTCCCAGAGGCCTGCTGAGGGCAGCCCTGCAGGCAGGCCCTTCTAAGGCTCAGGTCTGCCGTGCTCACTATCCCTGTACAGCTGTGTCGCTTTGGTGCTGTTTTCTAACGCTATATTCTTTGTTTCAGTTTGAGCCCCAGCTACATAGATCTGACCGAGTGTCCCTACATGTGGCCCTACTGCTCCCAGCCCATCTACTATGGAGGAATGCCGACAATCGTCAATGTCACGATCCTCAATGGCATGGGCGTCACAGGAAGAATTGTAGACAAGGTGAAACTGCACTCTGGCTTGTGGTGAACTTAGACCTGGCCCAGACCTTTGTGCGTTAGCTCTTGCCCCTGAGGTTAAAACAGGAAAGGCTCTTTCCTGTCCGGGGTGCTGGGGTATTGGAAACAGCGATTTGTTTTCCCCTAAGTCCTAGTCCTTTACACATAAGTCAGGGATAAATGAACGAAACCAATTTGCTTTTTTTTTACTTTGGCATTTTGAGTTTGGCTCCTGAATCAACTAATTGCATTTGATTTTTCATCTTTATTATTTCCCACTATAATTAAAGACCCACTTGTAATTATTTTATTGTTTAATGAGCGCAGATGGGCCTTAGGGTTTAGAAGGTATGGTCTTTTTCGAATTTTGTTGTTATAATATTTTTTATACTTACTGCATAAGTATTATCACAATAAAGGCTAGGGAAAGAGAACAGAGAAATCACTTCCAGCCCCAGCACACTAACATAGCCACTGTTTTTTAAATATTCTTTTCCAGCCCTTATCTGAAATACATATTTTTTGTTATCTTTTGTGTAGTAGGAGAAAATTCCATCGTTTCTTTCAATTCTCTTGTAAACATTTAAAAACGTTAACTCTACATAGCGCAAATGTACTTTTTCATGGTTTAATAATATGTAAAGCTGTCAAATCATAATTTGCTCACTATTTTCATAATTTGCTTAGAAATAAGTAGTTTTCAAATATAAACATTTCACTGAATATCTTTGCATATATAGTTTTCTTTTCTTCTGAATTATTTCCTTAACATAAACTCCCTGGTGTTGGAATCCTGAATCAGAGGGTGTGGTCATTATTATGGCTATTTGGCACCTATTACAAAATCCTTTCCAAGACAAGTTACACCATCTCACACTGCTGCCAGTGGCACACAGAGGAGCAGTGTTCCCACTGTGCCAGCCCTGGGTGGAATATGTTTTGTTTTGTTTTTTAATGAGGTTTTTAAAAAATGAGATGAAGTTCACATACCATAAAGTTTACCTTTTTAAATTGTGCAGTTCAGTAGTTTTTAGTGTATTCATGAGTAGTGATGCAACCATTACTACTACATAATTCTAGAATATTTTCATCACCCTAAAAGAAACCCCTATTAGCAGTCACTCCCCATTCCTTCCCCCCCAGCCCCTAGCAACCTCTAACATACTTCCTGTTCTTTGGACCTGTTCTGGACAGTTCATATAAGTGGAGTCCTAGGATATGTGGTCTTTTGTGACTGGTCTCTTTCACTGAGCATCGTGTCTTTAAGGGTCACTCATGCCCTAGCATGTGTCAGGGCTTCGTTCCCTTTTATGGCTGAATAATATTCCATGGCATGGATAGACCTCATTTTGTTTATTCATCGGTTGATGGACATTTGGTTTAGCTCTAGGTGGTTCATCTTGGAACTTTACATTTAGAGGGGATAAAACGGGTACCTGGTTTAATGTGCACGTCTTCAGTTATTTGTGAGGTGGCTGTCTTCAGGCTTGTCTGCTGAT
>NW_017731369.1:4451950-4454593 GCF_001890085.2 Hipposideros armiger | reverse complement strand
CGCCACCCCGTAATAAGATTTTCAGTTTTTTTCTTTAGAGTCTGTGATGAACTTTATAAGCTGCCTTCTCACCTCTTTTCTTTTTCTTTCTCACCTCTTTTCCTTCAGTGACACTTTCGAGGTCTAGGCTCTGTATGCAGTGCATTTATGTTATATAGGGTGCATTTCATAAGTTTAGCTTTGATGTACTCTGTACACCAGCTGAAGCCTTTACGTTATAGTACCGCCCCCACCCAGACAGTTAGTTTCAGCCGAAACCTGAGTGTGCATGGACTGGATTCTGGCAGAGGAAATGCAGTTTTGTTGCGCAGAGAGTAAGTGTATGTGGTGTTTAAATTCCTTCCTTCTTCGTGCCTCCTTATCGCTTTCACAGGCAGTGGTGGATGCCAGACACCGGAGGAGCCAATATCCCAGCTCTGAATGAACTTCTGTCTGTCTGGAATATGGGGTTCAGTGATGGCCTGTACGAAGGGGATTTTACCCTGGCGAGCCATGACAGTAAGGTTTTGTGTTTGTGTTTTCGTAGGGCACTCATTATTCCAGGGGGTGCCAAAGCAGATGCAGTGTGTCTTTGAAGTCTAAGTGTCAGAGAATGGTGGGATTCCAGAAGAGGCTGGGTCCATGGAGAGAACAATGCAGTGTCTTCACAGAGGACTGGAAGGCTGGGTGTTAACCACTCTGGTCCTTTCCAAAATTTTTAAATGAAAATATTTCATGCAAGCATTTCTAGTTTTAGTGCCACCTGTAAGGTGCTCTGTATCCCGTATGGTCCCAAATAAGAAATACCTCATAGATTCCTGATTATTTTTACAATTCTGTTTATGATATAACTTTTCAAATCTAATTTAAGTAGTTTCCCCACAGATTAGTTCTGGGAGCTAGTTTCCAGAACACCTTGAACGGTGTTGTTACTGATTCTGTTCATCCTGACTTAGTTGTTTCAAGTCTGTGACAACTCTGACTTCTGAAATCTATTCAGAAGCCTTATGTTAATAGTATTTTTCAGCTGGAGCTTGGAGGTAATTCCTCGTAGCTTAATTGTGACCCAGCAATAATAGCAGCTCCTCTCTTAAGATTAACAATAATTTTAGAAAACATATAATGTCTAAAGAATGCATTTTAGATAAACGAGTAGCTATTGATAAAATGTTCAGTGTTTCTATGTTCTCATAACTTTGAACAATTATTTTTTAGTGTATTATGCGTCAGGGTGCAGCATTGCAAAGTTTCCAGAAGATGGCATAGTGATAACACAGACTTTTAAAGACCAAGGTGAGGCATGCTCTTCATAGGCTTTTGTTTTCTTCCTTCCTTTTTTCTTTTCAGTAATAGTTTTGGGTTTTTTGTTGTTGTTTTTTTAAAGATTTTATTGGGGAATTGCGGAAGGGGAACAGTCAAGTTGTTGTCCTTCAATTTTAGTTGTGGAGGGCGCAGCAAGCTCAGCTCCAAGTCCAGTTGCACTGCTCAGCTCGAGGTGCTGTGTTCAGTTAGTTGCGGGTGAGTGTAGCCACCATCCCATGCGGGAGTTGAACCAGCAACCTCGTTGTTAAGAGCGCTCACTCTATCCCCTGAGCTAGCCGGGTGGCAGCTCAGCTCAAGGTGCTGAGTTCAGTCATTAGTTGTGGGCGGGCGTAGCCACCATCAAACAGGCAACTTTGTTGTTAGGAGCACGTGCTCTCAACAACTGAGCGGCAGCTCAGCTTAGGTGCAGCGTCACTGGCCCATGTGGGAATCGAACTGGCGACCCTGTTGCTCAGAGCTGACACTCTTGAGCAAGCTCTTAACCAATTGAGCCACTCGGCCAGCCCCCAATAACCNTGCGCCACCCGGCTGGCTCCTTGAATTCATCTTTAATTGCTCTCTTTCCCTTACTTCTGTTGAATCAGCCAGCAAGCCCTTTCAGTCCTCCTTCCAGAACATGTCCCAACTCCTGCCCTATCTGGCTGCCGCCTCTGCCCCCACTCTCATTCAGGCCATTGTCACCTCTTGCCTGGACGGTGTCGGTAGCCTCCTGATGAGTCACTGCTGCCATTCTTGCTTCCTGAAATCCCATTGTCCATGCAGCAGCCCTGATCGCCGAAAAACAAATTCTGTCACAATTTGCTTAAAACTCCAGTGGCTGCCAGCTAGACTTCATGTGCCAGACTTCCTGGTGTGTCCTCCTCAAGCCTCCAGGCCCTGCCTGCTCACAGCCCCTCCAAGGCCCCTGGGCTGACTTGCCTAGCCCATACGCCAAGTCCATTTCTGCCTTAGTATAATTAAAGGAGTTTAGACTTGACCCTAAAGGTGAGGGAAAGAGCATTGCAGATTTGAGCAGGACACTTGCAGAGTCATATGTGCTTTTATAAAGATGTCTCTGGAAGTCACATTGGAGGGCTCAAACCAGAGGCAGGTAGACAAGAAGTGGCAGATGTTGATAGACCAAGGTCATGACCATGGGCCTGAAGAGCAGCGTCTGGGTTCAGCCCTGCTGAGGAGGCGGACTCTGAAGGGCCAAGAGGTGAGGGGAGGCAGATGAAATGACCATGGGGCACTGGGGCCGGCGGCTCACACAGAGTGTGCAGTAGGGACATGAGCACGTTTAGGAGGAGGAAGGATGGCAAGCTGGTGAGCAGCAGTGTGAGGAGGTGACGTGTGCGTTGC
>NW_017731369.1:4424294-4444890 GCF_001890085.2 Hipposideros armiger | reverse complement strand
AGGTAAAATTCACTTTAATAAAATATTTTAGACCAGTGCACCACAGTATTATTATGTGACCCTCACTCCCATTTCAGCAGCTCACTAGCCACATGGCTAGTGGCAACAGTATTGGACAGCACAGATCTAAGAAATTAAAGAAATTCGGAAGTTTGAAAATGCAGGTTATTTTTTTTTTTGCCTGAGAACTAAATAACTTCAAAAGAGAAGGATTTTTCCATGAAGCGTTTTTACAGGCTGGCTTCCTCAAGTGTAGCCTGGTGCGTGTCGTCGTGGTCAGTACAGGGTGCCCAGGCACAGCCGTGCGTACAGCATGGCCGCTTAAAGGGAACGGCTGTTCTCACTCCCTTTCAGCAGTGAGCACACGTCGCCGTCACCGGGCGGCCCAGGCAGGCCTCCCTCCTGAAGCACCTGGAGGCAGGCTAACAGAGCGTGCAGTGGGCCTTTCAGCAGAACAGAGACAAACTAATGAAGCATCATTTTTCCCCTTGCATCTTCAAAACAACCTGCTGTATGTGTTTTCACCGCCCCAGGGAACCACCTGCACCGGTATTCCAAGGTCCTGGAGGCCCGTTTGGGAGGCCCGGAGCCTCGGGCGCTGCCAGCCTGTCCGCACCTATCGTGGGCCAAGCCACAGCCTTTAAACGAGACGGCTCCCAGGTCGGTGTCATCCTGTGCTTTTCCACTCCTTCTGCAGGGTTTATGATTCATTACTTTTTTTTTCATATAAAAGAGAATGGAATTTTCCTGACATTATTATCAACTCTTCCAGCTTGTCATTTTGTGGTGGTTATTTAAATTAGTGAGCCCCCATATTGACCTTTAGAATGCTGCTCTGTGGTGGTGTTCTGCATAATTAGCATTTCGTTAGGTTTGGTCGATTCTTGCTTTAAAAAGCTGTGATCCAACAGTGATGTCACTTGAACAGACGCTCTGACTCCTTAGGTTTGGGGTTTGGGAGTTGAGTGCTCCCTGTTTGCGGTGTTGGTTCTGAAACACAGGCCCTTTCTTTGTCATGCCCAAGGGGCTGGGACTGCGCAGAGTAGACCTGGTTCTCGGGCGTCGCCTGGCCTGGCCGGGATGTGCATCTGTGCCCTGTCCCCGTGCTAAGCGCTGTGCCTGGTAGAGTGACCTCCCACCACGACAGGGCCTGTGCATCTGTATGTGGTGCCCACACGTTGTTGATCTGCCTGCTTCTCTCTCTTACTATCTGACTCGATCTCCTAATGTGTGTCATTTCCTTTCGGAAGTCAAAACTTGAGTTACCGTGGACAGTATCCTGCTCACAGGAGAATGGGGGCTTTTCCTGATGGGGAGATCCTGGCAGCGTGAAGCAGGGGTCTTGTCTCGGGGACAGCTATGGGGCTGTCCCCCACTTCCTCTCCTTTCTGATGCTGTGGAAACTGTCTTCCTCTCTCAGGCAGCCCACTGCACACACACTGGTGACTGGGGCTCCCCCCACGGTGCTGAGGCAGCAGGCTCCCCTCTAGGGAGGCTCCTGCCCTCTCTCCCCACCAGTCTGCTCACTTTGCCTGGGTCTCAGTGTGTACAGGTGTGGGGTGGCCAGGGACCTGTGGCAGGGGACAGGGTCCCACTGTGCGTGCTGTGGGCCACCAGAACGAGGATGCCTGCAGGAATGCCTCGAAGCCGCCTGTGCCGCACTGGTCCCGGGCAGAAGCACTCCACGCACCACTCACGGACCATGTGTCCTGGTGTAGAGCGTGCTCAGCAAAGAACAGTGGAACTGCAGCAGCGTCACATTGTCCTCTCGTCGACAGCTTTCTTCCTGAAACTTTAATTACTGAGTACTTTTCCATTCTAGTTAGTGGCCTGTCATTTAAAAATTTCTGAGACGATTCCATTTTTACATCCCATCTATTTATAACCCACCATTATCCGAGCATTCAAACCAGACTTCAGTTCCAGCCATGATCAGCAACTCATACTCAGTGGACAGTCGTCGTTGGCTACAGTTCCTGAAACCCAGTTCTTCTCCACAGTGCGGCTCAGGACTCTGAGAAACAGATAACAACACCCTTGGTCTCTGCACGTCCACATCAGATAATCCATCAAATGTCCACCTGGCCCATCAAGGGTGCCGATGATACACAGCTCCGAGAATTTGATTTTCACCACCACGCTCAGGAATTCCTTCCTGATAACACCCACCTACCAGGCTTCACCTTTATCTCACACTTCACATCTTGTTGAATATTATCCTCAGCCCTCAGAGACCTAGATCTAGGTCTACATTCTGAAACTCTGAAGAGATTTGAGACAGTGTCAGACAGCTTCCCACGGCCCTGGAAAAGCCCAGGGTGTCTGGCGGCCCAGTGCCGAGTACAAGTGTCCGGTCCATCTCTGAAGTGAAGGCTCATTTGCCCAGTGTCTTTGTTGAGGATCAGGTGTCCTTAGAGCGTTTGCTGGAGTGTCACTCCCACTGGGGACCCCTTCTGTCCTTCCATCAGAGCATGTGACATTCTCAAATGATAGTTAGTGTAGCGTGCTGTTCCCATGGTTGTCTTATAGACGGTGCCATCACCACATAATTAAATTCCAGAACAGGATATCACCTGTTAGAATTGAAATATAGCCCCATATATATTCAGCTAGAGTCATAAAGCTTAAATGTCACTGACTTCATAATTTAACATTGTCAGTTTAATTTTCAGACTTATTAAACCAGAAATGGAGAGTTAAATCATATAAAGTAGAACAGGTTGTAATACTCGTTGGTATTTTCCAGGCAGTCACCCAGGCAGACGTGCACGATAAGTAGCTTGTCTCTTTCCTACACCGAAATCCTCCTTGCAGACCTGGCGCCGCCCCGCTTCCTGCTAACCTTCACCCCGATGGATGATACACCTGAGCAGCTTTGCTGTCACTTGGCCAAAGTCAGAGACATGCCAACCCTTTCCAAATGAACGAGAAGCAGAAAAGTGGGGAATTCATCATTTGCAAACATGTTTAATTCCGTTCCCTCACTTTAGCCAGGACCATCTTCAGAGTTTCCGTTGGCATTCTTTGCTCTGATCTCAGTGTCCTCCCAAGCTGTCTGCTGCTCCTTGCAGCATATCAGCCTCTCTGTGCTTTGGGTGTAAGACGTATTGGCCTGCTCAGCTTCTTCAGGCCTCAGAATTAGCAACAACAGGGCTGCCATAACGAGCCCAGCACGTTTCATAGAGCGCGTGTGTTTTGTGTCCTGCCCATCTTCCTTACTCGCCAGCCTGATGGTGGTGCCCTTGAGGACAGAGTGATGCCTGGCTGTGGGACCAGTGTAGCCACCTTTGCTGCCCTGGTTTGCATTCATCAGAAAGCAGGCTCCACCAGCTCTAGTGTCTGGAGGTGAGACCTCTGAGTGCCTTCAGCCTGGCCTGTGGCTACGAAGCCCTGCCTGTAGCCCCTGCTGTCTGCGAGCACCTTTCCGAGGTTCATGTGTACTTTCCACCCAGTGCTTGGTGAAATTTCCCAGGGGGCAGTGTTATAAACCCAGTAGAACTGCTCAGGATATTAAAATCTCCTGGATATGGACTTGATTTTGACATTTCTGTCTCGGGACCTGGAAGTTGTCACTATAGCTGTTAAATGCAGGTGTATTTAGGGTGATGTAGATGGGCCATCATTTCACATTTCTCTAAATCGCTTTGTGTCTTAGGTATTGGCTAAGCTTCCTAGGCTTGTACTGTTACTTATTTTTATTTTGTTTTAATCCATTTTCCTGAAGTAATCTTTGGAAACATCAGAAGTTACTCTCCATCGACCTGGACAAAGTGGTATTACCCAACTTTCGATCGAATCGCCCCCAAGTGAGGCCCTTGTCTCCTGGAGAAAGTGGTGCCTGGGACATTCCTGGAGGTCAGTTCTTAGGTGCTTTATTATTGTGCTAAGTGATACAGTAGTTTATTCAGAGTCGTCTCCCTCCTCCCCCAGGCAGTGGGACAGGTGGTTCATGTCTTTGCCTCCCTGAGAGCCTTGGTGGTCCAGGCTTTCCTTGGGGCACGAATCAGCAAGGCCATAAGCAGGCCTAAGAGATTAACACACCATCATCCCTCAGAAAATTCTACTGTGATTTTCAAATTTGAATTTCTTTTATGATGGCCTGTTATTACACTTGAAATTTTCCAACAGAGTAACTTGCACATTCTTATTTAAGTTCTCCAAACAAACGAGTATTATATACCCCAGGGGATGCCTGTCACCAGCTGGTGTGGGGCCCAGCCCTGGCTGTAGCCTGAACCCTCAGCCCAGAGGTCTCCACCAGCTCTCTGCCCTACCCTACCTGGGTGGGACTTCACTGGGCTGGTACCTCAGTTAAATTCAGGTGATTTTATTCTGTCCCCTCACCCCAAGTGACATCAAATGTACCCTCTACAGATAAGGGCTTTCGGCCCGACCGACCTGTCTGGGCCAGGTTCTCCCTTACCTGGGACCACTGCTACCCAGTCACTCCAGCAGCGTGTGGGCAGCTCTCGCTCTGGGAACCCCTGTGCTCTTCCAAGAGTTTACAGCCCCTCAGGGGGTTTATCCTGATTCCAGGAATTGGCCAGAAACTCGGGATCAGAAGAGGGTACTCCACCCCATGCAGCCCAACCCTGGGAACTTTGTGGTGACGTCCAGCTCCTGAGGGCCTAGCCTGCGGGTCATGGGGTGCACCGAAGACGGTTAATTCTGGAATCCCAGCAGTACTGTTACAGAGTCGCTCTGACTCTGGCTCCAGGGCTCTCCAGTGGCCACTCTGTGGCAGGCTTTCCCAGGAGGGTGGGGGCATGGCCAGCTGTCCTTAACCCCCCTGCCTGGCCTCTCTCTCTTCCTCCCGCTTAGCTAGTACAACACCAGCATGTCCTCTCCTCCTGGGCATCCAGACTCATCCATCTTCCATTGTTTTTAAACAAAAAGCAGCTCTGGGCAGCCCTGTTGTAGACTGTGTGTGACAGTCCTGGTCTCTGTCTGAGGTGAGCAGCAAAGACCTCCCGGCACGCCCTCCCCACCCCCGCAACACACACACAAGCTGCTAATCTGAGGCTGCAGCTGTAGGTCGCGCTCATTCATTCTCTACTAATGGCCTGGGTTACTTCAGCTACGGTTTAAAAATTACGTTTGCTCTGCAAGCCCAGCTAATGACGTTACCTAGCCTTTCGTTCCCACCGAGCCTGCCTCTCGTGGGAGAAGAGGCTGTGGCGTTGCTGACCGCTGACCACCCGTCTTGCAGGGATCATGCCTGGCCGCTACAACCAGGAGGTGGGCCAGACCATCCCCGTCTTCGCCTTCTTGGGAGCCATGGTGGTCCTGGCCTTCTTTGTGGTACAAATCAACAAGGCCAAAAGCAGGCCAAAGCGCAGGAAGCCCAGGGTGAAGCGCCCACAGCTCATGCAGCAGGTTCACCCACCAAAGACCCCGTCTGTGTGACACCAGCCCACTGATCTGAGAGCCAGAGAGAGCCTGTGGCTGGTGGCCTAGGTGGGCAGGCGGAGCTGTGGCGTCTCCAGAGGGGCCCCCGCTCAGAGGGCCGGGGTCTCCATCTTCAGGGGCCCGAGAGGCCGTGCTCAGGGGGCCTCTCCTGTGATGCACGGAGGTGCGCGTACATCCTGAAGTGTGTCGACAGGCCTGCCAGAGGGGCTCCGCGCATCAGCCTCCGGAGGGACTTCATGCAGCCGCAGCGTGCACCCAAGACCTGGAGAACTAGGCTGTCTGCGGCGCCCTGACCTGAGAGGGAGGATGTGCTTTTAATGACACGACTGACCAAGCTAAGATGTGCTCATTAAGGCTATTTTCTATATTTATTGTTGGGAAAAAGTCACTTTAAAAGCTTGTGCTATTTGGAAGCAAAGCTATTTTTTTTGTCAATGGAATGCAGTTTTTTACTATTCCATCACGAGGAATAACACAGATTCCATGATCTCCTTTTTGATGAAAGGACAGACTGAGATTTGAAGGCAGATTGCAAAGATCTGTGAAACATAGACCTTCGCTTTATTTTTATAAGTCTCAACTGCCATCATGTTTTGTAATTTGGGGTCTCGATTTCACCATTGTCGGTGAAGAAAATTTTCAATAAATATGCATTACCTATATGAAGCTAAAAAGAGCTGTGTCAAGTGGCCCTTTTTCCTCCTGTCCCATTTCTTTTTGATGACAACCTGGAATGCGTTGTGAATCAGCCTGTTTATTTTTGTTGAGATGTAATTCACATACTATAAAAACCTCCATGTTAAAGTGTACAATTCAGTGTTTTTTTAGTATATTCATAGGTTGTGCAACCATCATCCTTAGAAATCCAGAACATTTTTGTCATCCCCAAAAGAAATCCTGTACCTGTTAGCAAGTCATTCTCTGTCCTCTTCCCCGAAAACCCATGGCAGCCACTAATTTGCTGTCTCCATGGATTTACCTATTCTGAACATTTCGAAATATAAATGGAACCATAAAATATATGGCCTTTTGTGACTGGCTCCTTGCACTCAGCTTGTTTTCAAGACTCCACCCATGTTGCAGCAGGTCAGTACTTCATTCCTTTTTTATGGCGGATAATACTCCGTTGAATGGACAGACCTCGTTTTGTTTATCCATTTTTCAGTTGATGGACATTTGAGTTTCCAGTTTTCGGCTATTGTGAATAATGCTGCTCTGAGCATTTATGTACAAGTTTTTGTGTGGCCGTAAGACACCCAGGAGTAAAATCGTACAGCTCTGTGTCTTAACTGGTTGAGGAGCTGCCAGACTTTTGCTTCCAAAGTGGTTACCCCATTTCACGTTCCCACCAGCTGTGTTTGAGGGTTCTGGCTTCTCCACATCCTCACCAATGCTTGTTACTGTCCTTTTTTTTTCATTTTGGCCATCCTAGTGGGTGTAAAGTGCAGTGTGGCTTTGGTTCACATTTCCCTAAAGGCTAATGTCATTGAGCATCTTTTCATGTGCGTCTTGGCCATGTGTGCGTCATCTTTGGAGAAATGCCTATTCGGAGCCTTTGCCCATTATTTAATTGGGTTGTCTTTCATTATTGACTTGTAAGAGTTCTTTATATTTTCTAGATACAAGTCCTTTATCAGATACATGACTTGCAAATACAGAGGGTGCCCAAAAATACGTATACACATTTTAAGAAAGGAAAAACTGTATTAAAATTGTAATACTCAATATGTACCGATAACAAAAGATGAATACAAGTCATGTGTATACATTTTTTTTTTGGTTCCCCTCCCCCCCCGCTATTTTCTCTTATTCTGTTGTCTTTTTCACCTTTCCTGGTGGCATCCTTTGAAGCATAAAATGTTTTCATTTTGATGAAGTCCACTTTACCAAAATGGATTTGGTAAAGTCCATTTACCAAGGTGTCATTTCGAAGTAACCAATCCAAGGCAGCCTGTTAATTTTTAACCCCTGCCTGACCAGTCTTTTCTCTCTGCTGTCCAAATATCAGCCTTCAAACCACAGGTGAGGACGGACTGAGTGGAAAGGAGGCAGGCAGAGGCCACGTGGGATCCGGGTGCTGATGAGGTTCTGGAAAGAAAAAGGCCCAGAACAAGGAACAAGGGAGGAGACACGAAGGCCCAACTGTCCTGTGACGGGTTTTCCTTGGCCGATCATGTCGGTGACCTTGTACTTTTAAATGCACCCCGTGGCTGCTGTTGCTTTGAGGCTCTGGAGAAATGGCTGAGGGTCCCACAAAGCAGCCCTGAGAACACAGGCATTGAGGCTCCCAGTAGCGTGTTGTCCTCAGAGATGGGTCATGGATCTGAGTATAGCACTGACGTATCAGAACGAGGCGCCTTGTGCCCTGGTTGTGACAGAGCCTCCTTGTCCCCCTGCCTCCCCTCCATGTTGTGGGCAGCTTACCATCTGCCCCTCAGTACTGTGAAGGCCAGAGTCACGGCCCACGCTTGTCCCACCGGAGAATGAGGACATGGCCCCTGTGTTAGGCAGCGGGGTCTTGGGGCTGGGACAGGCGACAGCGCCTCCCGATGTTACCAGAGAAGCCTGAAATCTAGAGTATGTGAAATCTCCCAGGTTTAATGTTGGCAAATGACTGAACTAGAGAAAGTTTCATGTAAACTAGACAAAGCTCCACCTCCGTGGTGGTCGTCTAGATGCTGTAGGCTGGTAATTGTGGAGTGAAGTTCTAGACCCCATGCTGTGAGCTGGGCGTTGAGTCCCCATGCTGACTGTAGCCTCAGGTTTGCTTGTCTCCCTGGGGACTTGGATACCTCACCCCTGAAAGATGGAGCTTAGACCTGGATTGTCCCCTGTTGCTACCTGAGGTCTGCGTCTACACGTGTCACTTGCCTTCGGGACCCACTCCCCTGCCCCCATCTCACCCCTGTGCCAGGGCTGCTTGCCGCCCTGTGTGCTCTGTCCGTTTAGATGGGGTGGCCTTGCCAGCCCAGGACCAAGCACACTCAGTGGCAGCCTTAGGGTGCTCATTTGGATTTGGGCATTTGAAGGGTCACGTAGTTGAGACAGGAGAGGACAGAGAGGGACAAGCATGGACACCGAGACATTGAGGCTAAGTCAAAACAGAAGAGAGTTGTTAAGGGACCGAGATTTTTAGGGACCTATGGCTACTGCAGCTCCAAGCAGGGGAGCTGCATGAGGGATAATCTAACAAGGTGAAGTGCAATAGCAACTCTTAAAGCCTGTGGTGGTCTGTGACTAAAGGGCAGCTTTCTGCAGTGCTGAAGTCCTGGGGCATGGACGGGGGTGCCCGGGACCCGGCAGCTGTGTGATGTGCCTGCCAAAGGGGCTGCGTTCATAGAGCTGTAACATAGAAAAGGAGGGTGATCCCTTCCTGCCTGCAGCCAGAAGGGTGCCTTTAGGAACTGGGTGCCAGACCCACTGTGCTCAGTATAACACGGGCGTTACTTCCATCTGTGCACGGACACTGGAGGGGAGGCATAGAGGAAATGGGGCCAGCGCAGAGATGGGCTCAGAACCTGCCAGAATCACACAACTAGCAGTGCAGGCGGAGTGCCAGGAAGCCTGCGCGCCTAACCTCTGTCCTTCCTGCGGGCGTCCGCAGCTGTCCCACATCGGCCTCACTTCAGGTACAGCGACACACGAGGGAGGATGACTGGACAAGGGGACCTTGGGACAGAGTAATGGGAGGAATGCGGGACGAAGGGGCGGCTGAGATTGAGCCGGAGAGAGAGGTCTCGGATGGGGAAAGCTCCCACAGAAAGGGGAGTAAATCTCTGGGAAGACCCAATTGATGGGGTCCGGCATGCAGTGCACTGTCCCAGGAGAGGCCTTGTCAGGTGGTTGCCGTGGGATACCCAGGCCCCCCTGGGAGGAATGTTCTAGAGAGGATGTCGGCATCCAGGACACAGGTGTGGAACTACGGCCTGGGCCCTGGCCTCAGACTGCCTGGGGTCCCCTTCCAGCCCGGCCAGTTCCTGCTCATGGGGCGTCACTGAGCAAGGCATGGAGCCATGTGCCATCACACAGCCACGTGCCTGACACAGAGCCAGGGCCCCGTTACGTCAGCCGTTGTCAGTGGTAGATCACAGTGACAGATGTGCCTGAAGGCTGTGGGCCCAGGTCAGGCGTGGACTCTCATTGTCCTAGTGAACAGCTACATCTTTTTTAAGAACCAAAAAAACAGGCAACCAACCCACCACAACCGCAGATGGACATGGGGGGTCCATGGGGGGCACTGGGGGACCAGGAGGGGCCAGATACGGAGGCCAAGACCCAGGACTCATCCCTAACCCTGCTCTCCCCTGAGAGTCAGGCGGGGCTCTAACTACAGGTGCTGCGTGGAGATGAGCCAGATATGGGGACAGCTGGGTACCCCCAACCCACCTTGTGTTACATGCGGTCTGAGGTCTTCCCAGCACGTGCACTTGTCCATCTTGTGCTCCTACAGGAGCAGGCCCCATGCCCGATGACCTTTAGGAAGCAGGAACGGATCCTACAGTTGGTGAACCTGCCCCAGCAGCCACCGCACTGAGCCTGCTGAGTGCTCACCTGTGGAGTGGACGAGTCTGGAAACATCGTGGTAAGTCAGAGAAGCCAGACACTAAAGACACAGAGTGTATGAGTCCATGTATGTGAGAACAGGCACATCCACAGACAGCAGGTTCGTGGTCGCATAGGGCTGGGGGAGGGGGAGATGAGGACTGATGGCTCATGGGTACAGGGGTTTCCTTTGGGAACGATGAAAATGTACTAGATAGAGGTGAGGGTTGCACAACACTGAACAGACTTGATGCCACTGAACTGTCCACTTTAAAATGTTTAAAATGGCAAAGTTTATGTTCTGTGAATTTTACCACCCAATCTCCCCAGGGGATTACCACTCCCTCTCCCCAGGTGGCTTGGAGAGTGGAAGAGGTTCAGGGGTCAGGACCCAGGTGATGAAGCCCCTGCAGGGACTCCGTGCCCCTGAGCTGGCCCTGCTCAGCCTCTGAAACCTCCAGCTGCTGAAACCTCCATGGAGTGTCCTCCTTAGGATGCAGGGGGCAGGAGGGAGGTCAGCGTTGACTGTTGGAAGACGCTTCCTGTCCCTTGAAGATGCCATTCCCTCTTTCTTCACCCAGAGTGGGGCTCCAGCCTCTCATTAGCAGGAGGGGACAGCAGAACTTGGCAAGGCCCGTGCCCTTGGGCCAAGTCTCACCTGGAGGCCCCAGCATGGGGAGTGGGGTGCCCGTGGGCCCCCCGTGATCAGAACTCAGGGTGCTGGTGTATCGGTTTCCTGTTGCTGCTGAGACTGGTTATCGCAAATTTGTGGCTTCAAACAACACATTTATTCTCCTACAGTTCCAGAGGTTGTAAGTCCAAAATCAGTCTCACAGGGCAAACATCAGGTGTCAGCGGGGCTGGTTCCCTCTGGAGCAGCGGTTCTCAACCTGTGGGTCGCGACCCCTTTGGGGGATCGATCGACCCTTTCACAGGGGTTACCTAAGACCATCGGAAAACAAAAAGATATTTACATTACGATTCATAACAGTAGCAAAATTACAGTTGCAGAGAAGCAACAAAAATAATTTTATGGTTGGGGGTCACCACAACATGAGGAACTGTATTAAGGGGTCGCGGCATCGGGAAGGTTGAGAACCGCTGCTCTAGTGGCTCCAGGGGAGATCCGTTGTCCTGCCTTTTCCAGCTTCCAGAGTTTCCTGAATTCCTTGGCCCATGGCCCCTTCCTCCATCTTCAGTGTCCATCGCTCCCACCTCTGCTTCTGTCATCCCATCACCTTCTCCTCTCTGGTCTCTGACCCCTCCTGTGTCCCTGTGTTCAGGATACTAGGATCATATTTAGGGCCACCCGTATCATCCAGGATACTCCAGGATACATCTCATGATCCTTACCTTACTCTCTCATCTGCAAAGTCCCTTTTGCCATGCCAGGTGACTTAGTCACAGGTTCTGGGGTTAGAATGGGGACATCTTTAGGGGCCATCATGCAGCTCACCATGCTGGGTTTCTCTGCCCCTGAGCTGTCATAGGTTTCCTGCAGGAGGACTTAGGTCCCTGGTTAACTGCCACAGGTGGAGCTGCCTTAAAAAGTCCCCAGTTCCTGTCATCTGAAGACCTTGAGACTTTGCCCTGTCAGAGTCTGGCTCACCCCACCCAGCGTTTCCTAAGCTGCCTTCTGTGGGCCAGCCCCTGGGCAGAAAGCTGCAGAGAAAAGGGGGGGCCAAGGGCTCAGGGACACGGGTCGGACAGGGTCCTTACCTGCTCAGAACTGCTGTTTTCTACTTCACGGGCACCTTAGAACCTCCTGGGGAGCTTTACAGAAACCCCAAAGCCTGGCTGCCCCAGATGAACTCCATCTGCGGCCCTGAGGGTGGGTCTGGCATTGGCAGTTTGAAGAGCCCCTTCCTCGGGTGTTCTTGTGTGGCCAAGGTTCGGAAGACTGTTCTAGAAGCTCAGCATCAGGCAGAGGGAAAAAAACACATAAATGCCAGTCATGGAGTTTGATGTGTACTTGTTTCAACACAGCTAACACGCACTGCTCACTTCTGTGAGCACATTCTCACAGAACCCTCTAACAGCCCTGCAGAATAGGAATGTTATCACCCCATTTCTCAGGTGCCCCTGCGAGGCCCAGACTAAAGCCCGTGAGTGACTAGGTTGTCGTTCAGTCCCAGGCACTGGCTCCTGAAACCTGTCCTGTCTGTCTTCCAGAACTTTCTATCTCACTTCCAGGAAAACAAACCAAGGTCACTTTCTCCTGGAAGTTCCTCACCTGTCATGTGACCCATACTTTGTGGAGAAGTAAAGGAGGGACCTCAGGAACAACCCTTTGATGGTTGCTCACTTGCTGGGAGAAGGGAGACGGCTCCCAAGTGCAGGCGCTGGGCTAAGCCACCGCTTGCCTTGTCGTCCTCAGGATCACTGATGTGCCACCTCACTGCCTTCCGGTTGGCCAGAGCGCCTGCCCGCCGCCCACACAGATGGGGCCCCACAGGATGCCTCTCTGCTGCTAGGAAAGGTCACCCAGCCCTGGGATGCCTGCAGAGAGAGCATATCAAAGCCCCTCAGAATTAAGAGGTTTTCCCATTGAGTGGACTTTCACAGCCCAGTGACCAATTTCTAAGTCATGCACACTAATGGGCAGCTAATGAGGGACCCAGGCAGGGACAAGAAGGTGCTGGGAGCTGAGATTAAGGAGAACAAAGCCACAGCCCGCTGCTCTTTCTCTTGGCCTCAAGGGCGGCTTGGGGGAAGAAAGTAGATGGTTGGGCTGCACGGGAAGGCCTGAGAGCCTACATCTGCCAGCGGCTGCACTGCACGCCCCCGTATGCCACAGCTCCTCCCCACCGTGCCCCATGCCAGCCTCAGACCCTGGTGCAGCAAGAAAGGCCTTCTCCAGGTGCCCCAACCTGGGCCTCCACCCAGGAGACCCCAACCCCAGAACACCTAGGCCTTCCTGGGAGCATTGGCTCGTCGCCTTGCCTGAGCCTTCACACAGGGACTCCCCATTGCCCTGAATGTCTCCCCTCCCCCCACCTTTCATCAGAGGTGCACAGACTTCTCAGTTCCTGCACCTCCTCCGGGAAGCTCCTCCAGGTTTCCCTCCCTCCCGGAATCTCATGGTCCACTCCCTCTCTCATTGGACCGTGTAGTTGTCTAGTCTGATCTCCCCATGGTCTGTCCCCTCCTCCAAAACAGAGACTTCCCTTCCACCTCTGAATCCGCAGGGCCTGGCATGCAGTAGGTACTCACTCAACTCGTGTTTGTCAAATGACTACCTGACTATGACTGAGAATACAGTCAGACCCCAGATACATAAGGTGTCGTGTACGGTGACCCCCTAAAAGATATGTCTGTGCCCCAGAGCCGGTAAGTGTGACCTCATTTAGAAAAAGAGCCTTTGCCAAGTATGTAATTAATTAATCCTTAATTAAATTAAGGATCTCGAGATGAGATCAGCCTGGAATATCTGAGGGCCCCTAACACCAATGACCAGTGTCCTTATAAGAGAAGGAGAGGACCCAGACACAGGGAGGAGGCCATATGATGACAGAGGCAGAGATTTGAGCGATGCGGCCAGAAGCCAGGGATTACCTGGAGCCCCCAGGAGCTGGGAGAGGCAGGAAGGATCCTCCCCTAGAGTCTTTGGAGGGAGCGCCGCCCTGCCCACACCTTGGTTCAGACTCTGGCCTCCAGAACTGTGAGCAGATAAATGTCTGTTGTGTTGAGCCCCTCAGCTTGTGGCAATTTGTGACAGTAGATTCAGGAGATTAACACATGGGGGGAACTTTTCTTTTTTCTGTATTTTCTGGAGTCTGTGTATTTATCCCACCATCTATTCATTCATTCAGTCAGTCAGTCACTGATTCATTCAGCACTTCCCGTCCAGGGTACCATTAGAGTCATGAGGGGTGGGGAGGGCTGTGGGAGACAGCATGGCATCACAGGCTTTGAGATGACACACACTTGGGGCTGAATCCCAGTCCTGTCACTTGCCAGTGGTGACGTTATGAGCCACTGGCTTCACCCGTCTGAGCTCAGTTCCTGCTCTGTGCAGTGTGACAATGGCGACACGGAACCCCTCGGGATTCAGTGTGAGGACATCTAGCACTTGCTGTGAGTGCAGGTTCACAGTGAGCCCTGCTCCCGTGTTGGCAGCGTCCATGCTGCCAGAGGTGTGGTCCAGCTCTAAACTCCTGGCCAGCCCTGCTCTCTTCTCCCCAGTGCATGCTGGGAGGCTGGCCACACAGCAGATCCAACAGTTTATTGACCACCCGCTGAGCGGAGCCTGCCAAGGTACAAACAGAGTCTGTGGCAAAAACGTGACACAGTCAGGGGGTTAAAACCGTTAGAAACCACATGGAGAAAACAGTGTGGGACCGATATGATGTCCCACAGATAAGGGCTGATTGGGTGAGGTGCTGGGCACTCAAGATGGTTAACAAAGCAGCAGTTTTCCAAGTGAGATCCCCGGCCCCAGTAACAGCACCTAGAAGCAAGTTAGAAGAGCAGGTTCTCAGGCCCTGCCCCAGACCCACTGAATCAGAAACACAGGTTGAGGCTCTCCAGGGACTTTGCACCTGGGTGCCAGGGACAAACAGGGTCCCATGTGAATTCAAGCTCTGACCTCCATGGGCCTAGGTTCTCTGGAACGGGACCATTTTGGATGCTCTGCCATCTTAACAGACAATGTGCAGGGTCACAGAGGTGACCTCTACTCTAAGTGTAGGATAAGCAGCGCCGGCCTCCCGGAGCTTATTGAGAAATGTGGAATCTCAGCTCCTAGGCAAGGTGGAATGAATCAGAAACTGCGTTTTCACAAGACGCGCAGGTGATGCTTATGCACATTCTTTCGATTGGGGAGCGTCTCCATGAAGGACCCGCTGCCTGCCTGGGCCTTCCATCCCTGTCTGCAGCTTCCCACATCCACCTGTGAGGTGGGCATACAGACCCCCTCTTGGGATGGGAAACTAGGCTGGCAGAGATCACATACTGCTAGCAGGTGACAGACACTGAGCTCCAAGCTCTTTCCATGCCCCATCCCTCAGACCGGGGGCCTGAGAGAGACATCAGGAGGAGGCGGCGTGGGGGAAACTGACCCAGGTGCCTGCATGAGGTCAGGTGTGCCCCCTTAATCTCTCCCAGGGACGCTCCCTCTTAACCCTCAGGCAGTAGGGGAAGCCCCGCCCCCAGGGAGGGGTCTGGGCTGGGGGAGGGGAGGGAGTCTTTAAGACTTTTAAGACTCCGTTTCTCAGGACTGAAGTCTCAGAAGCGGCTAGTTCTTGGGACAGATGGCCCTGATCTCCTGAGCCTGTCCCTCCAGGTTTGGGGATGTGACCCCAACACCTGCTCTCTAGGGCTCCCTTAATTCATGACTATTCATTACCCACCCCAGCAGAGCTAGTATCTTCCTTCTTCCACCCCTCCCGGCCCAAGAAATGCAACTGAACCACCTGGAGCAAGTCTGAGTCCCTGTCTGTGGTGGCCAAGGACTGGCTCCTGCCTTGAAGCTTGCATTTGGCGGTAAGGCCTACAGGCTGGAGCCCTGTCAGCGCAGAAGTCTGGCTGGGGGCAGAGGGGTGAGGGGAGCAGGGGGTGAGGGCGGTGAAGGGCAGGAAGGAGATGGAGGTTTGGAAGAGAAGCGGGAGGAGGTAGGGGTCGGGGTTGAGTGGAAGAGCAGGAGTGACAATAAACACGGTTAGAAAGCTAGAGGGGAAGGGGAGGGGATGGCATTTCTTGTGTTGGAAAGTGGTGAGGACCATAAGTTAGGGGCCAATGAGCGCGTAATGTAAAATGGGGAGCAGAGAGGCACAGGAAGAGGGAGATGGTGGCCTGGGATCGCTGAGACACATGAGGTGGCGGTGGCTGAACTGGGAAGACAGACCTGTCATGGGTTGAGAATGATACCACGAACTGGGGAGAAACTGCTAAGAGTGTCCCCTCTCTCTGCCCCCCAGTTGCTTCTAACCATGGAGGGACAGACCCCCGGAAGCAGAGGCCTTTTGGAAAAGCCCGCAGCCGCCAGCCCCAGTCTGTCCTCACTGGGCGCTGTCTTCATTCTCCTGAAATCCGCGTTGGGGGCTGGCCTGCTCAACTTCCCCTGGGCTTTCTACCAGGCAGGTGGGGTGGGCCCGGCCTTCCTGGTGGAGCTGGTAAGCCCCTAGGATGTAATTGGGGGGGGGGCGGTCTCCTGGGGCAGGATCCTTCTCTGCAGTGCTTCCGCAGAGCTGCCTGTCTTAGAAACCACACCTGTGGGGGTTGATTTTCTGCCCTGCTCAGCTCATGAGGGGAGAAGTCAGCCTACTCCAGGCCAAGCTGGGGCAGAGAACATTTTCTACCTGCTGAGGTCTGCCGCCAGCCAGTGGGGGTGGGGAGGTGTGGGCGAGACACCTGGATCCAATGATCCTGGCATTTCAGCTGGGAGGGCCCTGAGAAGATGCAGTTTCTGAGCAAACACCTGGTCCATTGACTTCTCTTGCCTGCTGGTCTCAGCTCCATTAGCCAAAGCTTCAGTCCCTGTGCAGATCAGATCAGGACTAAGGCTGTCTTTGACACCCACGCACTGAGCTGGGCCAGGCCCTCAGTGTCAGAGGCCTTCAGCCACTTCTGGCTACGTTCAAGCCTGAATTCCCTTCCCAGAAGGTCCACGTGCTGAGTGTCTTTAGTGGAGAAGAGCTGCCGATTAGCAAAGCCTCATTTTATTTTGCAAAGATTCTTTTCCCTGGCTGATAGAAGCCACTGTGTCTTGTGGCAAGGCCTGTCAAAGAGCTTATCTCAGATGATTTTTTTTATGACAGCCAGCTGCTAACAGGCACATTGTAACTGTTTGTGGGCCACGGGGCCTTTCGTGTCCTTCTGGAAACTGTGGAATCCTGGGCTGTGCAGTGTCTGGCGTAACCTGAGCCGTAGTCAGCATTGGTCGAGCACCTGCTTTGGTGTTGGATGACTGATGGTGTGGGCTCAGTCCTCATGAAACTTGTTCTAATGGGGAAGTCGGACAAGATAGAAGTCAAATAAGATAGTTTTAGCTGGTGGGTGTGACATCATGTGAGTGGTCAGAGAAGGCCTCTTTGAGGAGGTGACATTGAGCTGAGCCCCAGCAGAAATAAAACAACTTGTCCAGGTGCCTGTGAGGGGCAACATAGCTGTGTTTGGATGGATGCAGCAGAAAGGCCGCCCTTCCAGAACCATGAGGAAGAATCCTTGTCCCCAGCCACCAAGGGTTAATGATAAAGCAGGTGGGGCCGCAGGGGAGGGGGTGTGGTCAGGTACAGAAGTGGCCAATCCTATGGTGGCAGGCTGGACTGTGGGTCCCCACTCCTTACACTTGCAGCATCTCCCAGGCACCTTGCTGAAGTGCAGATGCTGACTCAGCAGAGCTGGGTGGGCCTGAGACTGCATTTCTGACGCGCTCTCAGGGGGCACAGCTGCAGCTGGTGTGGCTTACACACTGTGCAGGATGGTTTAAAGATCCCTGCCTTGAGCAGACTGACGGAGACAGGACCCAGACATGAAGAGATGGAAATTCTGGACAAGAGAAGGAATTGGGCTGGTAATGGGCAGTCCCCCTTCCCCCACTCCAGGCTCTCCCCACCTCTTAGCCAGCGAGACTTCGGTCCCTGCACCCTTCACAAGGCCCCAGCTTGGGCAGGAGGAGGATTTAAACATCCCCACCACTGGGAGCTCAGTGGCGTGAGGTTGTAGGTCTCTAATGACCCCAGTTAGTATTGGAGGATTACTGAAATTGAATGCACCAGACCCTCTCTAGGAGCTGCAGAGAGGCGGGGCCTGGGCACAGGTTGGTAAGGGCTGTTTGCTGTTCTTCTGTGAAGAGGCTCAGGGTCCCTCTAGCCAATGAAGGCGTCACTGGCAGAGGCTCCTGACCACGCCTCTTCATGCACAAATATCTCTTCAGTACCTGCTATGTGCCAGGCACTTCTGTGGGCGCTAAATGGTAATCAATAAAAGGCACAACCCCGGTCTTCACAGAGCTTAGAGTCTGTGGGTGAGAGACGTTGGCGATCCCTGTGATACATGTACAGTTGTAAGTGTGAGTCCTTGGGCCACTAGAACAAAAGACCACAAACTGGGGGCCTCAAAACAACAGAAATGTACCCTCTCACAGTCCTAGACAACAGAAGGCCAAAATCAAAGTGTCAGCAGGGCCGTGGCCCCTCCAGAGGCTCTAGAAGAGGATCCGTCCTGCCTTGTCCCGCTTGGTGGCCCCAGGCATACTTTGGCTTAACCACCACACACTCTAACCTTTTGTTCCATCATCACATACCTTCTCCTCTCTGTCTTCTCTTCTGTCTCTTATAAGGTCATTTGTCATTGGCTTTCAGGCCCACCTAGCTGGTCCAGGCTGACCTTATCTCAAAATCCTTAATTATACCTGTAAAGACCCTTTTTTAATGTAATTACATCTTCATCATGTACTTCTGCAAAGACTGTGCCCAGTAAGTCACTTTCACAGCTGCTGGAGGTGAGGATGTGGATTTAACCTCCTGGGGGACCCCCATTCAGCCCACTGCAGGCACAAGTGTGCCCAAGAAGGTGTGATTCTATCAGAGCCTGAGATGGGTTTAGCTTGCCTTGGGGTGAGGGGTCAGGGAGGCTTTCTGGAGGAAGTAACCTTGGCGAGGAGGAAGCGTTCCCCAGGTGAAGGCAGGGAGGGCGCGGAACAAGCATGGGCAAAGGTCCGGTGGCCAGAGGGAGCATGAAGTCTCAAGTTCCTCTGACAGTTCATTCATTGGGTTGTTGGAAAAGTCGTGACGTATTTTTTCTGTTTTTCATTGCAAAAATGTGTCATGACTTTTTCGACAGCCCAACAGATGCTTCTCCTCAGCAGCTCTAGTTGTGGCTTCTGGACTAATACAGAACCAATCTGCTTGTTGGTGGCATGAACTGTGTCTACCGACCAGCCAGCCGCCCTGGCTTCCCCTAGGCTTCTTGGCTGAGCATCTCCCAGCTCATGCATTGTTCTCCTTCCCAGTAACGTGGGAGGGGTATTGGGGCCTGGAAACCAAGTGCAGCTTGGGGACAGGTAGCCGTCAGCCCTGCAGAGGATAAAAATCATTTAACTGTGCAGCAAGTGGGGCTCCCACGCATCGATGGGGCTGTCTAGTGGCACTGACGCTTTGGAAAGCAGTTTGGCAGCTTCTTAGAGAGTTAAACACATGTCTACCCTGTGACCCAGCAATCCGACTCCTGGATGTGTGTCCAAGAGGACGAAATGTACGGCCTCAAAATGACTTGTCCTAGAATGCCCAGCACTTTACTCACAGTAGCCAAAAACTGAGGACAATCCAGCTGTCTGTCAACAGGGGACTGAATGAAGCAGTTGTGACTATATCCATATAAGGGAGTGGTACTCAGCAAAAAAAAATAATAATAATACATGACTGAAGCACCCAGGATGGCTGGATCTCACAGATGTTACACTGAGTGGAAGAAACCAGATACGAAACATGTAAAAGTGGAAAGCTATTAGAGGTTTCTTCTGGGGACCCAATGGGGGCAGAAAGTGACCAGGAAGGAACAGGAGGGAATGTCACGGGTGTGGTAGTGTGCTCTGTATCTTGGCAGAGGTACATTTGTTGTGCCTCTTCTAGTGATAAGTTTTTATCCATGTAACCCACAACCCATGCAATTTTAGAAGAGTTGTTTAGACTCTGGATTTCTGATACCTCATCTGGTAAGAATGGTATGAATGACCCCAGAGTCACAGATGGACAGAAAGCGAGGGCTGGACAATCCCCTTGCTTTGCAGCTCTAGTTTCAGGGCAGGGGAGGGTCTCCCAGGCAGTAGGCAGCTGTGACCTCTGCCGGTGAGCCACCCAGTGGAGGGAGCCATATTGTAGTCCACGGGGTGGCTGGCTCGGGCTCCTGGCTGTGGGCGCACCCTGGCCCACGGTCCTGCTCTGCAGGTCTCCTTGGTCTTCCTGATCAGTGGGCTGGTCATCCTGGGCTATGCTGCCTCCGTCAGCGGCCAGGACACCTACCAGGGTGTGGTCGGAGGGCTGTGTGGCCCCGCCATCGGGATGCTGTGCGAGGCTTGCTTCATCGTCAACCTGCTTATGATCTCTGTGGCCTTCCTCAGGGTGATTGGGGACCAGCTGGAGAAATGTAAGTACCTGCGCTGGAGTGGGGGGTGACTGCAGGGTTGGAGCCCATTATGCTACCTGGGGCTACTGGTTGGTGAGCAGGACATGGATACCGGGCTGGGCCTTGGGACAGCAGAGACCAATACCACCCCTGAGCTCCCAACGTCATGGGGAAGGGAGACTTGGAATTAGTACTTACCAGCAGCGCAAGAATTGTGGAGGGGGAAGGAGGCTATGGCTGGGAAGTCTAGTGGGGTCAACCTTTTTACAAATGGAAAAGTGGAACCAGTGACAGGAAAGCCCCTATGAGAGATAACATCTTGAATTTTGGGATGTTGAAGACTGTCAGCCCCACTAACTTCAAGCACCTTGGACTCTCGTCTCCTGCTAACAATTTCTCTATAAGTACTGCTTTGGCTGCATCCCACCAATTTTGATACGTTCTAGTTTCATTTTTGTTACACTCAAAACATTTGCTAATTTTTGCTATGATTTCTTCTTTGACTCACAGGATGTTTTTAGCATTGTGTGGTTCGATTTCTAATTATTTGGGCATTTTCTAGATCCCTTTTTGTTTTTTT